>NC_081769.1:13623309-13803309 GCF_963082965.1 Carassius carassius
TAATTGTTTATCAACTGGTATGTAATACAGTGTTATGTAATAATCCAATTAAAATGTCTTTAGTATTTATTGTGTGAAGCTCGACTGAGCAAGTTAATATGTAAATAGAAACACTTCGTTTGGATACATCTTCTTGGCAGAGAAGGTAAGGCCTGACATGTGTTTTAATTAAGTTTCTCTCACTTCAGTGCCCAGATATCTGTGGATGTCGACGCAGTGGTCCATGAAGATACTATCCGATATGCCAAACAGTTCTCCTACAGCAGATAATTAATTCCGCATCTGAATAACTGCTATTTGATTTGTTTGTTATGTTCTGCGTAAAAAGGTCAGAGATTTTGTTTCCCCATCAGTTCGTTACATACTGCAACATCGTGATTGTACGTACAAACAGCACTTGCGGTGTGTGTAGAAACCTGTCTTGTGTTGTCTGTTGTGGAGGAATCAAACCAAGTCTCAAATAAAGACGTTCCACGTCTGCTCTGAAATAGTTTGACGCTAAAGCTCATTACAGAGAACGTTATACGCTGCTGCCACCTGCTGGCTAGAATACAAACTGCTAAAAAAATAAAAGACTCCAGAACGTTTTGTGAACGCGCAAGCTTTATTTTATACAGTTTTTACCTACAGCTTTACATTCACTCAGTCAGCACGTAATAATTAAATAATTAGCAAAAAATAAGCTTCACATCCTTCATGTATTTTACAATCACTTGTGCTTTTGAACTGCCAGTATGCTTTTCATATCACACAGAATAATAGAAACACACAGTGACTTGTGGAACATGAAGCTACAACAGCAGGCCATCAGTTTTCCTAGAAAAGAACAAAAATATACAATTAAAACAAAAATGAAGCAGGATTTACTTGGAAATCATTTTCAATTAGAGACTGCTAGTGCATTTTAAAAATAGTAAAAAAAAAACATGCATAACACAGTGAATTAAACAAGGAATTTTTAATGTAGAACGACTGTTTTTGTAAAACGTACTCCAAAAATAATTTAGAAGTTTTATTTACAACTTTCATATATATATATATATATATTTAAGAACAGCTTAGGTTCATCAGCTGTCATTCTAGGATCATTTACTCACCTTAGACCATTTACAGCACATACAGTTCGAGAAGATACTCCTTAGGCACGATTCCGATGACCCCTTTCATCTCCCCCACCCACCAGCCAAACATGTCATACTCCTGAAAAAAATAAAAATAAAATATGATAGCCAACGCTCATTAAACTCACTCACTGTTGAGACCAATCAGTGCAGTGACACAATCAGCGAGGTCAAATCTCATAGATCAACGCTCAGGGGAATGAAATCTGTCAATATATAGTTCATTTATCTGCTCATCTTCAGGTTTTACTTCATTTTCTTCTCATACTGTCTCTATCCGGACACCCCCCCCCCCATTCTGTCTCCCTCCCAAACTCCTGTCTGTCTTTCCAAGGCCAATTCAAGGACACAAGGCCCATAGGACCTATAAAGATTACACAAGAGAATGTGAACGGGCGATATATTTCGTATGAAGCACAACAGATCTGCGAGCCTGAGGACAGAGTCCTTTTCTTCCCGTACAGAGACAGATCAGCTCTTCTCCAGCTCATGGAAAAGATAACCATAAAGATAAGAAGCAGATAAGATCCGTCCATCCGTCTCTCTTTCTTATTCCATAATTACAAGCAGATCACACGGTACCATTCACTTCAAAGCCACTAAACCCTGCGTTTTCTCCACATCCAACATACTTCTCTGTTTCTCACAGATGCCTTCTAAACTTTGGGGTTATACTGAGGCAGATCTATCAGGCCACATCGTGCTTTCTTTCTAAAAGGAGAAAGGAGGGAAGCAGGGAGAGGAGACTGGACTGAACTGAACTAGGGACGCACTTTAACCTCTGTAATAAACTCCATTTCCCAGCAGACCTTTGGAGAAGCTAGATACACTGGGGTCTGGGGACCCCCACTGAACTGCAAGTGGGTGCTGGAGGGTTCTCAACATTTTACTAAATGTATTTTAGGGCTGTCAGCATTAATGTGTGCATAATAAACAAATTTGGTAATATTTCTATTTCATCTTTCTTTCTAAACATGGTCAGAAATCAAGAGATTAATGCAATTATCCTTATTCTACTGCCAGCGCTTGATTTTCACAGAAAAAAAATCTGAAAAGTTTTGCTTAATTATAATTATAAGTTAGTAAATCAATAAATAAATATGTAATTCAAATATATTGAATACAAAAAAATTTATTAGTATGTTAATTTCAGATACACTATCAACTTAATAAAAAGTAAATATTTTTAAAGATATAACCAATTTAAAAATAAAAAATATAATATAAAAGACAATTATACACACACTAATATTTAAGTTTTTTTATGTTTTTGAAAAAAGTCCAGTGCATGCAAGCTGCATTTATTTTATCATAAATAGTTAAAACAGTAATTTTGTGAAATATTATATCAATTAAAATACCCAATCATTCTAATAAGCTAATTTGGTGCTAAAAGTTTTTATTATTATTATTATTAATGGTCAAAAAAGTTTATACGCTTGAAATACAGCTGCATAATATTTTAGGAAGTGGTCCAGGCATTCATCATATCTGGGAGTCCTTGGCATCAAAACATCATATCAAAAATCTAATCAAAAAATCCTATACTACTTTGCAAAGGCAGAACACAGTGACACTTTCGTCAATAATGAGTTATGACTGAAATGAGGTCTCTATGATCTGCCTATGTGATCAATATGTTAAACAGTAAAGTAAAAACAACTCAATTACAGCTTTAGCTTTGGTGTAGTTCCCCTGCTTCGCCTTTATAGGGCAGTATAGAGGACCTTAATGGGGCCCTCACTCATCACCAATCTGCAACCTCAGCTCTGCATGTTTTTGAAAGTTCCCACATAAGCACTCATTTGTTGTACTTAAAAAGAACGGTCAGCTACATTGAAACCCCTGAAACATCTCAATCCAGTGTACTCTGAATGACATTTATAGCCTTTTTTCTCTCTGACATTCAAGTCTTTGATCTCTCTAAAGCTGACAAGACACTCACTCACTGCTCGTCACTGCACTGTCGGAGAAAAAGATCTCTCTGTATGGTTCAGAAAGAGCAATGAGGTTCGACTCATACCCCATCTGAAGTTAAATATGAAGTTTGTGGTCCCCTACTTGACCCCGGCAGCCTAAGTGATTCCTGCTGTATAATGTATAGTGCTCAGCTCCGGCCAGCAAACCTCTTACTGCCTGCGTATCCGTCTATAAAACACAGGTCTGGTTATGCAGCTGCTGACAGATGCCGCAGACACACACACTGTAATGGAGAGAGTCTCTGTCCTCAGTGTCCTCCTCATAAGAATAAAAAGAAAAACTTGGCTGAAAGACCACAGATTTCAATAAATCTTTTGTTATCTGTAAAGCTTATATATATTGCAATATAATTTGGAATATATTCCATGTATATGTTCTGATAAAGTCAGGACTGTAGATCAGGCGTTTGTTCAGCTGCTTGTTTTTTTAGACTTAACAGAAGCTGGGAGCATTGGTATATTAAATTATTTGATTCCAGAAATGTCAAGAAAAATTATTTAATAAATTAAAATTCAATTCATACATTGATTTTGTGTTCTTAGCATTTTCATTTAGATTCTAGTTATTATTCTAACATATACATTTATTATATATAACATATATGTTATATATATACACACTCACACACACACATAATATATGTACTGGGAACCACTGTCCTAAAAATACATTTTAATGATAAAAGTTATTTGTAATTAATTAATATTTAATTAATTAATATTTTCTTTATGATGCTTAATAATTAATACATTTTAATGAATAATTTGAAACATTTTTTAAATAAAAAAAGATTAAATCTTTTATACAATATTTTACATGTGTATACATGTATATACGATTTATTTAAATACAATTATATTTAAATACTATCATACTATTTTTTCACATAGCATAAATTAGTCTCAATATATATAGCATCCTTTGCAAAAAATGATATTCATCATATTTGAGAGCATTTGGCATTAAAATATTTGAAACCCTCCACAGTATATAACAGCCAAATTATGCAAGTTATATGAAAGTGACTTGTTAAAAGTATTAATTTTTGAAATCTTACTAAAACATTTTGAACGATATTGTAATTTCATAAACAAATGATTCTGTCTTTAAAATACAGATGAAAGCGAAATGTGTTAATGTCCAAGATTCACACACCACAGGCCACCAAATAGAGGGCAGTTGTCCAGTTGTACAGGAAGTGCACATGTGAAGGGGTGAAGCGGAAGCTTCCTGTAGCCGTCCTTTGATACAGACACACCTCATTGACAGAGCAGCGCCGCGTGCCGTGTGTGCGCAAATATGTGTGCGTCCAAGAGGGTCGGATTAGGAGGTGAGGGTGACAAATACGTCTGCAACAGGAAAGCAATGCAGACCTCACACTCCTCCTACATGCCCACACACAACTATTCAGCACCTATCTAAGGAAGCCGACATGTAAGGTCACATAGACTTCCTAATTTAGCATTTTGCAGACTAAAGTGACTTTTGAAATATCTTGAAGCAAGGTGAATAATTTAAATCCTGCATGATTAAAATTTGCATATTATGCCACTGAAATGCTGTGGGTCTTTGAGGTTTACAATGTTTCTGGACCCCAGACGGACCATGTGACACACTATTTTGACCAAGCATCATTTACAGCACACACTGGCCTGCTTTGAATCGAAAAGAAGAGAGTGATGTGTGTGTGTGATTTAGGGCCCTGAAACCTCCCCCTGGTCTGATGGTCAATACCCTTTCAGAGCCGCTGAGGGTCTGGACAGGGGGGTAAATGGAGTGGGGGGTGTGGGGGGGGGGGTGTTAGACTTGCAGCTGCTGCATGGCCAAGGGGAAGGAGGTAGGCCACTAATAGCCCCACTGGCTTGTTCCCCAGACTGCTCTGAATGGCCTGTGAGCCACAGCTGGACACTAAACCCACACCGGCTTTACGGTCATCCACAAGCCTGGCTGAAGGAAGGGGGAAGGGGCTGCGCTACAAAAGAGCGCCTGCAATATTCATGGTAAACCAAGCCGTGCAGTACCCATAAAATGCCACAAATACGACACCGCATCATTGGACTGTGTCAAGCAGCTCTTTCCCAGCCTCATTTGGCAACATCCAGGGTTTAGGCTTATCTCTTTTATGCAGTGCAATATATTTTTATGCATATTTCATAAAAATGGGATTTAATGGAGTGGGATATTTATATAAAAAGTGCCCTGTGCCCCGTTTTTTTTTTTTTTTTTAAGTTTTAATTTGAAAAGAGACATTGCTTTTTACAATTTCAATTCCATTCCAACCAACCTGAATCAGACTGCCTTAGAAGATATTAATTAAAAAGTTACAATCAATAAAAATAAACAAAAATAAAGAACATATATGAAATATACATTCATACACACACACACAAAGAAGCCTTAATGGATTCTTTAAAGAAATAAAAATCCAAACAACATAATCATGTCTTTCAAAAGGCTAATTTTCTTTTGGTCAAAATGCCACCGCTCTCATTCTAGCCACTAGATGGCAGACTTGTTCTGAAAAACGCTGTCACCCCTGGATCCCATTCAGACCATATTCTGTCATTTTCTGACAACCTGCTGACTTTCAACAGAATGAGATAATTTCCCCATTGGCATGCTTTATATATCCATTACAAATTATGGATTTTTAGCTACTGGTGAAATTGGGATGTCATCTCTATTTCTCCTGAAGATGCATTATCTTGCTGCTGCACATTTCTGTGTCTGTAGTAAAATGAATAGAAATAAATTGAGTAGAATTATGGAAAGCTGTATTCAGCAGTTCTTTGTGTCAGCTTCTTTCCTGTGTAATCACTCCTGGAGACCTAAACTTTTGCCATTACTTAATGGATCACATTAGATGACATCAGGAATAGGCATTGCTAGGCTTTATTTAGGAGGGTTTTATCTGAGCCCTCCTAAAAAGCTCAGATGAAGCTGTCAGGTCGCTTGAAAATCTCATGTTTGCTGAAAATAGATGCATATTTGAATATGAATCCTCTATTTACCAGTCGTTAAACAACAAAAACAACTATCCTTCAAGAACTTTGGCTTAATCCTTAATTAACCTTTCTCAATATATATTAAGAAAAAAATTAAATTGTTTCACTGCTTAATGTTTAAAAAAAAAAATTTGTCTACAAAACCAAAGACAATCAACAAGCAGAAAACAACAAAACAGTAAGAGATATCTCAGAGATGACCTCTGCAGATCTTCATTACTTGTGTGTCAAGGTCAGTAATCACATAGTTTAACTTTTTAAGATAAGGCAAGGTTAGTTCAGGTTGTATAATGTGTTGCAACTCCTAGAAAACTTGACATGTATATAATCAAATATTACCTTAAAAACTTTTTAATCTATCTATCTAGATAATTTACTGTGAGGATAATAATCTGTGCACACAAACATGCATTCAACCTGTAAGGAAAGTATGCTATTATTTTTATTTGAACTAATAACAATAATTTTAAATTTGCATTAGAATTTTAATCTCTGTGTTTTCCATAATTGATTTATTTGTCTCCCGTCAGTCTGTGACTGTCAAAAAAAGAAAAGATATTTATTAAGATGCCTCCTGGTTAAATAAAGGTAAAAGAAACAAACCTGATGTTTATGCCACATTACACTTTGAAAAAAAAACAGAAAACCAGTGTCAATTTTTCTAAATTGAGATTAATACATCATCTGAAAACTGAATAAATAAACTTTCCATTGATGTATGGTTTGTTAGGATCAGACAATATTTGGTCGAGATACATCTATTTGAAAATCTGGAATCTTTTATCCAAATGAAAAGTTATCCAAATTAAGTTCTTATCAATGAATATTACTAATCAAAAATTACGTTTTTATATATTTACGGTAGGAAATTAAAAAAATATCTTCATGGTACATGATCTTTACTTAATATTCTAATGATTTTTGACATAAAAGATAAATCAATAATTTTGCCCCATACAATGTTTTGGCCATTGCTAAAAATATACCCCAGCGACTTAAGAGTGGTTTTGTGGTCCAGGGTCACATAAGAATGTGTCACTACCTTTAAATTAGATCATGGACACTTATATAGTATGTCCTTGACCCACAAATTTCCCTACCATTATTCATAAACACCAACATAATGTCGATACCTCAGAACCTATCTTCTAAAAGAGAAAGAAAACACAAACCAGATTAAGCTTTCCAGTTCTCTCTCTGAAGGGCAACGGTGCTAAGTAGACAAACCGCAAGATACCGAGTTATTTTCTGGGAACGGAGCAGCCTGACCTGTTTTAAGTAGCCCTGAGAGGTATCGAGCTAATTCTGTTAGCCAGGTACAAACCCCACGGGCACTTCCCAGATCTGCACAGCCGGCCTAAGCATCGGAGCTGACAGGTACGGGAAGTTTTTAACCAAACGCCCTTCTCTGCAGCACCTGGTCTGAATAGAGAGGTGGATTCAGCGTTTCCTGAGAACACAGACTACCATTACAGCCATAAATAGTGACTGGCTGAGATGTATATATGCTAAAGGCCTGCTTACGGTTGCCCTCACTGAACATGGCATTGAGCCGTCTTCCAATGCTGAAATACCCACACACAAATCAGCTCTGAGACGCACACACGCACGAAGCAGACGTGGAGAGAGGTGACAGAATGCCACTGGCTGCCAGACTGCTCTGCTCAGGGCCAAGAGCACTAAAATGGTTTCCGTTGTGACAAGACTAATCCCATCACCGTGCGCAGGGAGAGGGTTTACTTCACTTCGACACTCAGGAACGCCGCTCACGCAAAAAAACAGGCCCAAAACTAACCTTTCTGCATCTGACTCAAATGTGTTATCCAGACTTCACAGTGTATTTATTTAACTGAATGTTTTTGCAAATTCATCTTTTCCTGCTGACGTCTGAGAGAGCAGGGTAATAAACATGACCTCATGCTGTATTATTTCTGTCCTCCATCACGTGGGTTGTGACAACCGCGACAAATCTGGAAGTTTCCAGGCCGTGGCTCCCGTCTTACCTTGCTGAGGATGTAGATGGTGTCTCCTCGCTTGAAGGAGAGCTCATCGGGATGCTCTCCAGCACAATCCCACAAGCCCTGGAAATAGTTGGTGTAGTCTGTGCCCTTGTTCGCTGCTGCAGGGGAAAGAACAGAAGATCACTTAAATAGAAGATCATTTAAAAACGAAATTTAATCATTAAAGAAAGAATAGAGCATTTATGATGGCATTTCATGCTTTTAAAGGTGTCGTTCTGAACTCAGTACACTCTTTACATATACATCACACAATGTTTATGACGGGCTGTAAAAATAGGGATCGTTAGGTTGCTGGTTTGGTCTCTGAACATCTCCCTCTCTATGTATGTACACTATCATTAAAAGTTTGGGGTCAGTGAGATAAACTGTGAGATATTATTGAATAAAGTCTCTTGTGCTCACCAAGGCTGCATTTATTTGATCATAAATACACACTACACCACAGCACAATTTAATGATAACATGTACAGTTTAAAAATAACTGTTTTCTAATGTAATATACTTTATTCCTTGTGATGGCAAGGCTGTATTTTCAATATCATTGCTAAAGTCTTCAGTGTCACATGGTCCTTTCTGAAATCATTCTAATATGCTTGGTGCTCAAGAAACATTTGTTTTTATTATTAATGTGAACAGCTGTGCTGCTTAATCATTCTGTGGAAACTGTGATTGATACTTTGCTGTAAAGAAATTTCAAAAGAACAACATTTATTTGAAATAGAAATCTTTTATAACATTATAATGTCTTTACTGTCACTCTGGATCAATTTAATGCATTTTTGCAGAAAAAAAAAGAGTTTAATTTCCACAGATTAATGTTTGATTTCAAAAAATGTTTTGCAAAAATACATAATATGTGATAAACACAAATATAATTTCAAACTAGTTTAATTTAGTATGATTTCAAGGGCCTGGCCTGGGACCATAGTGGCACCCCTGGGTTCTTGGCTGAAGACCCCACTGTTGTTCTGGCTCAGAAAGATCCACTAGTGGGCAGCAGAGAGTATAAATAGCTGAACTGAGCCTCTTGCCAGTTGAGCTTTATACTGATGCACTATCTTATGAAAGACTCTTCACTGTTGTAACTTGTATTACAAGTTACATTTGTTTTAAGCCCTTTTTATATTATATATATATATATATATATATATATATATATATATATATATATATATATATATATATATATATATATATATATATATATATATATATATATATATATATATATATATATATATGTATATACAACAAAGAATTTATTCATATCTACAATATATTTATTAATCGACATTGTTTACCCAAAGGCAGCACCATAAGTGGGTGTTTAGTAAAACTGCTTTCATATAAATAAATAACAAAATACCCCTAAAGGTAAATATCTTTCAACAGACATTATTGCTGGCAGATTCCCAGCTATGCTGATTTGGCAGATTATTCAAATTATTTTCTAAATATAACCTTACCCACTGCTGCTTTAAGGTTTATTCAGGGCTGCCTCCTAAAAACAACCAGGCATTAGTATTACACCTGCTGCACCATTATTGCATTCACTTACAGGATTTTAAAACATTATTCAAAACAGCCCTGAATGATGACAGCAAACACTAATAAGGGAAATTCATTGGACAATCTTGCTTTCCAGAATCTGTGAAGCTTGTATTATTCCCCACCATTATGGCTCTCGCTAGTGCTCTAGCTGGCCTCCTGCTCTGAGCATCTGTCACGAGATCCTGCCTCAGCCATCGCTTCTGTCAGCAGGACTTCCTGTGCTGTGAGCCTGGAGCAGAGGGCCATGGTGGGCCACAGTGCACCGATGGAGTCAGCTTCCTGCCAGAGCCTACCAACCCCTGCCCAGTGCCCAGCACCCGGCAGGATACATGCCTCCCCACACAGGCACAGAAAAACCAATATAGCTTTTAAAAATAATAACGGAGATGATGGCAAGAGTATTGCTGAGCAATTGTCTAACCAATAAACACAAATCTGTTAAATTAAGTATCATTACAAATAATAAACGGTGCAAAAATACAACAAAAATTCCAGGTCTCTTCCTGAAGGCCAGACTAACATCCTACTTCTGTCATCAGTGTGACTTCACCAGCTAACCTCCCATATCCACATGTACCTGCAATATCCGCTCCTTCTCTTCCACATTCTATCTTTTGCTGTCATTTCAAGACCTCATCCCTCCTATATTTGCCCTTTTAAGTTGAAAAAAAATTTGAACAGACAAATGTTAGTCACCCAGGCAGATCGGGGAGTCAGTGTGGTGTTATGGGACAGCAGGGCAGGTAGGGGATGGACTGGCCTGGTGACCTGGTGGTAATTACCTGTCACAGGGGTAGATGGTGGGGGTTTGTTGGCCAGGGTCACTGCTGGTTTAACAGGTTGGGGTGTATCTTCCTCTGAGAGGGAGAGAATAGATGTGCCAGTCAGAGCGGAGAACAATACAAAAAATTATACATTTCTGTAGCCATTTTCCACCACATACTGTACATAGAGGAACCACCCTCAGGAGATATTACAAGACTGTAACTCTTTATTAACATCAGAACTGAATAAATAACAATAAAATACTTAAAGTTGCAGTCCGTAATTTTTTTGTGTTCAAAATCTACATAATAAGCGAGTACACCATGAATCCACTTTCCAAACTGTGTTTTTGGTTTGTCCTGAATCACTACAGTACACTTATAATAAGTGTTTATATTCTGACTATTTTAGACTGGTTCGGGTAGGTACCGCTGCGAAGTAGCCCAGTATATGAGTATATGCGTGATTCGTCGTAGACATATACAGAGACAAGTAGCTCCTGCTACAATGTTCTCCCGCAAGACACCTGCAGTTCTGTTTATTAACCACTAGAGCGCCAAAAGCTACGCTCCCCACAACCCTACATAGGAATATAATAGAATAGAATATGAAAATATTAGACAAATAAACCAAAAAATAAGAAATTGAGGTGCAAACCTGGGAGCTCTTCGTAAATGTCATCATCAATAGGTTCAGGATGGTTGGTTGGTTGGTTCATAGATAAACAGTCATCATACTCTTCATCCATTTCATCTACAGGAATGACTCCACCCATGTCTGATAGTGAAAACACATGCAAAACATAATGCATTTGTCCATAAGACACCCGCTAAGCCAAGTTTAGAGAGTGGCAGTGTTTTTCTGATGTACAATCCTACCTTTGATCAGAAAGTCAACGTGCTCCACCCACTCTTTTGCATCTTTCTCGGATGCAGCACAGAACTTCAGCAAAAAGGTATTGTGAGTGATAATGATCGGAGGATATGAATAAACACTGCATGTTATGAGAGGTGACCAACCTGATATACACGCTTGTCTGGAGCAGAGACCTCAAAGCAGCAATCTCGCTTTGCATCTTTCCGTAGGGTGTTGTTCAATTTGACTGTGTATCCGACAATATTAAACTCTCCCTTCTGCTGTTTATCTAGTGAAGATTAGGAAATGATCCAATTTCAGAAAAACAATCAATTGAATTCAGTACTACATTGGTGACAACAAAAACAGTAGATTTCCCACCTTTCTCACTGCCATAGTAGTAGAATATGTTGTTGCTTAAAGCACACCATCTCTTCTGCCATTCATTGCCAAAGAAGCTGTGATCTATAAGAAGTCGAAATTATTTATTAATTTTTATTCTTCTCGTGAGCAACTTCTCATGAGCAAGTTTGTGAATGCAGTAACCTACCCTTTCTGCGTTTCTCCAGGTAGCCACTCTTTAAAACGGACTGAAGGTCCTGAGCTGCCACAGGAGGATACTGTTGAACTCCTGATTTTAACAAACAGAAAATGATTCATGATGAGCAGTGCTAACTCTGCTGGTGAAGTATCCACAAAGAGGAGCACCTGCCTTCACAACAAATTAGCTAAATACATTTGCTAAAGGCAGCCAGAAAGCTAATTCCATGCCTTTAGGTTTAAAAATCAAAGGTCGATGTCAAGGGAGAGTAAAGTTAGCAGAGATTCAAGTCTGGATAGAGTTTCATGCACCGATCTGTCAGGTACAGCAGTATGTGAAACAGATGCATGGTCTGTTTTCAAAGCAAACCTCCGCTCTCGTTTACACTGCCCTCCCTTCTCTTGTGTACACACTACCGTTGCATTGCTGAATGAGTGTGAGTGAGCGGAGCAGTGTTATGAATGACACAGGCAATTGTGGAATGTTTGCAATTATGTATAAAGTGCTGTCAAGGGAGCATGACACAAGCTGACTGTGAAAAGCAAACTGAACACCCTCAGAGTTGGAGCAGATTTCTCTTAAATCAAGTCGAAAATGTCTGGTAGAAGCACTAGCAAAGAAATCATAAATCATGCTGTCTTTTTGAGCAAACACTGGCAAAACAATTAACAAAACATGACATTTTGGAAAATACGAACTCGTTGGCACAGAGTATTTCTTTAATTATTGCATCTTCCTCATTGAAAATTTTACATAAATAATACAATTGTAAGAAATTAGTATATACACTACTGTTTACAGATTTTAAAAAAGAAGAAGATTTTGATATTCAGCAAGGCTGCATTTATCTGATCAAGAAGTGAAAAAGTAACCAGGCAAAAATAGCAATATTTAGAAACATTATAACAATTTTCAACGGCTGTTTTTCTATTTTAATATAAGTCAGTTTTTCTTGATGACAAGGAAGCTCCATTTTCAGCAGCCAAGTCTTCTTCTTCATAGCTCTTAAGAATTAATTTTATTATGCTGATTAGCAAGCATAATAAATAATAAATTGGAAATAATCTTAATGAAGAGTGGAAATTGAGATACAGTGTTCTTTGATGAATACAAAGTTTAAAGAACGGCATTTGTTTGAAATAGAAATCTTTTGTAACATCATAAATGTCTTCACTGTCATTTCTGATCATTCTGTCCTTGATCAATAAAAGAGTCAGTTTCTTCAAAAAATCATAATGATCCCTATAGCATTTGAATGGTAATTTTACACAAACCCATAACTGTAAGTCATGACTAAAATTGTGTACTTTGAACTCCCTTTAAATGATCTTTATATATATGTCACAATGCTAACTTCAAAAGTAGTGAATGTGGTTGCAAAAGGCTGTAAATAAACAGTGACAAAATGTTTCACCTTCCGCTATAAAATGAGCTTCCTCTGAATGCGCTGAATATATAAATAGAGTGAAAACTCAAAGCACTTTGACAGAGGCAAAGCCTCTGACTCTCAACAAATACAGCCTGAGATGTGTCTGTCTGTTTTGACTTTCTTTTTTTAATGAAAAAAAATGAAATGACAAACTCCCTGCTTTAACCAAATAGTGGCATTATGGTTGCACAAACTCATAACTTCACTTGCTTCAGTACATCTGTCCAGAGTTATAGTCTCAAATAACTTTTCCATCAATATCCAAATGCCGTTTTGATTCGCCTAGGCTCTGCATAGTGCAGGCTTCAATCCCATCTTGGAGCTAAACAGCTGTTCTCTCTGGCAAGCACAGGGCAAAAGGACCTATAAAACACATGACTGCCCTACCGCAGTAAACCTTATCTTACCATATATACATACACACAAACCCCTCTCAGCCTGCATCCTACCCTCCTGATTCTGTATGTTACTGAATGCAATAATCAGATATGAATGCATGATTCGAGAAGAGTCAGATGAACTGGATTTCCTTAGATGTAAATTCTACCAGTAGCATTCATTTAGCAGACGCTAATAAAACAGAAGCCTGAATTGACATTGGCTGTGGGCGGCATTGTCTGGGCTGCAGACCATAAACCATTTGCTCAGAGACAAAAGAGAGCTAAACCCTTGACGTCTGTGCCTTCAAACTGTTCCTGAGCCTGTTGCCGGGTTACATCAGTCTTTCAACCACCTCATTCAGCTTTTGTGTTCTTCTACCACTACTAAAAAATCCTAGACAGGACATGACAAAGGACTGCCACAATGATAGTGTGTTATGACAGCTGAGGCTGCAGAAAAGATGATAAGTGATTCATTCATAAGCGGAGAGAGAAATGCTTTTTGTTTCTTAATTTATGTGAGTTCTGTACATGCAGTCCGTGTACAGAATAGATTGCAGTGATTCTTTCATAATACTCAATTAAAAACTTTTCTTTTGACTTCCTGGAGAGAATTCATGGGTACAGAACAATGTCACATGACATTCCTGTCCCACAAGTTCTCCAAAAACAAGTGCAGATGCTCCATGCATCTCTTCTCTGGAAACACTTTTACATAAATCACAAAATTTTCCACTCACCATCATAAACGCTTTCCTCATCTCTTTCATTCTGCTCGGACTGCAGTGATCCTCCGTCGTTAGTGTCTGCTTCATCAGGCTCTGGAAGATCTTCATCTCCTACACAACAGAGTCTTCATCAGCATTCTCAAAAAGGCCACATTTTCAAATCTCCGCCAGAAAGACACATTAAGACTGTCTAATTCAGATATTATGTAAGCACTAAGCAGATATGATATCTGACAGTGCGGGAATTTGGACATGGTGCTTTTGATTGGCACTTGCTTTGCAGAGATTTGGAACATGAAAATGAAAATATTCTTAAAATATACTCAGGCCATTCAAGATGTAGACTTAATGGATTTGGGAAAAACTTAGCATTACATCACTTGCTCACCAATGGATGTGAATGAGTGACATCAGAATGAGAGTTCAAGCTGATATAAACATTGCAAAAATCCACACAATGTCAGTATTTTATTTAATGCCTGAAACAAATCCATCATAAAAGGCATTTTAACTATAAATTGTCGATTCTGGTCAAAATACTCCATTACAATGCTCCATACATCCAAATCCACCAACATATTTGTTTAGAACGGTTTTGGATTGTTTTCACTTATAAAAGGTTACTGATCTGTTCATATTTCTCTCCTTATTCAGACAAGATGGCTTTTTCACTGGAGTAAGCAATATTATGGATAGTATAACCAAACCAAAGTGATAAGTATAGAAATAAATAAATACATTTTAAAAAGATGGATTTGTTTATTAAAAACATACAGATTCACAAGACGTTAACTGATGGACTGGTGTCAGTTACTTGTGGATTATTGTTATGTTTTCATCAGCTGTTTGGACTCTCATTCTAACGGCACCCATTCACTGCAGAGGATCCACTGGTGAGATCAAGTCTAAGTGATGCAAGTCTAAACTTCTCCAAATCGGTTCCAAAAAAATAAAAATCTGGCTCAGTTTGAATGCCTTGGATGAGTACATTTTCAACAAATTTGTATTTCACAGATAATATATATATATTTTTTTTTTTTGGCTAAACTATTCCTTTAATAGTTATGCATATGCATATGTTTGTGGCATCGTGTTGAATTTGAGCAAATAACTTCCTGTCCCAAACTGTGATATTGTGGTAATAGTGCCGCTGTAAAGTGCCAAACCAAATGGAGTCCTCTAGCCACATCTCACACTTAAATCTGTAGTAGGAAACACGAAACTGATCTGTGAACAGCTATATGGTGACTTAAAGGTTATTTTTAAAACACTTTTATCATGTGTTCCCATCAGAAGAGAAACCGTGTTTGTTATGTGTATTATATATATATGTCATGCAAAGATGTTTACATATGAATAGTTGAAGGGTTGTCAAATTCAAATCCTGGAGGGCCAGAGCCCTACAGTTTTGTTTCAACCCTGCCCCAACACACATACCATGTATCTTTCAAATAAGCCTGATTAGTTGGATCAGGTGTGCTGAATTAGGGTTGAATCTAAACTCTGCAGGGCTCTGTGCCCTCCAGGAATTGAGTTTTGACACCCCTGGCCTACAACATAATGGGGAAGCTCTAGTTTACTTCACCATGCTTCAACTTTAGCCCCTCCCCCAAACACATGCACACAGACCACAAACAACATCAAAACTTACGTTTGTCCTTGAAATCTTGAGAGTAGCTGAAACACAAATAATTTGGATTTGTTGAATACTTCAGCATAGAGTCACAAACATATCATGTGCTCGCTTTTACAGGAATACATTTCGTCGTACCTCGATTTCACATCTTTAATGCGCTTGATAAAGGCATCCTTTTTCTCTTTTGCTTTCTTGCTCAGATTCTCCCCTTTAAGGACATCGGTTAAAAAAGTTTCCAGATCTGAAAACAGACACTGTTTTATAAGCGTAGCTCTTTTTTTCCACTTTCATTAATTCCTCAATCCAAGTAGCCTAGGTTTATGCAAACAGGTGCATGTTTGAGGAACATAGCTTTCGACTATTCCAAACTAATGACACTAATGATTAGTTTACTGGCAAGGTTACATCCCTGCTGGAAAGGTCTTTGGCCAGAAACAACTACATCAAACGTTTTGTTTTTTGGTAACAGCTAGTCAGCCAGCTAATAACAACCGTACTCCATCTAATTTAGCTTATGTTATCTGGCAACTATCTACCGTGTTCAAACATCGCAAGCATTAAGCTTGAGTCTTCCACAGGTATGTTAGGGCTCAAACTTAAAATAAATAAATAGATAACTGCACAAAATAAATAAATAAATAGAAATTTCGCCTGCAGTTGAATCTTAGCATCATAAACTCTCATAAAACGTCATACCTATCGTAGATTTAGTAATTAAAACAACACGTTAAAGCAAAAAACATCTATTCGCACCCTGCCTAAAAAAGTAAACAAAGACCACTTTATGCTCTGAGTTACAGGGAAATATTCTCAACGTCTGTCGGTAGACTAAACTTCCTTTTTCCAGCCAAGTTTAGAGTTTTAGAGTTTACAACTGAAAACCAAAAAAATATATAATATTCTGACTGCGCTCGAGAACTAAGCGTTCGCTTCATCAACTGTTGTGTTAACAAATATTGCTATAGTACCTGAAATAAGTGTCGCCAAGTCTTCCGGGATGGACCTCATTGTGATAAGCCGCTTGACCCAGTAAGATATAGCCTTCGAAACACGGAAGTTACAAGTGGACTATGAAATACGGAAGAAGCAAAAAGCCTACCCTAGAGGAACCACTATTCAAATTAGACACTGTTATTCATCACGCCTGCTCCAGTAGAAACATATGACTAGAGTGCTCACCCCAAACAGTGGGGAAACACACGTTTCCTCATCCAGCTTTACGTGCACGATTTGACAGGAATGATACACTTTGCATAAGTTATTCATTTTATTGCATTATTCGTCGAATTTACTTTCACTGTGATGAATATTTACTTGTTTAAAGTTTTTTATTTGCATGAGAGCAAAAAAAAAAAAAAAATACATGGGAAAGATACAGCATGCCCATATGATCTAATCTAATCTGAATCTTCAAGATTTAAGAAGCTTCCCTACTTCCAAAGAGGCAATCCTTATATACAAACTTTGGTAAGTAACTACTGAAGGTCCTGTTTTTTTATTTTATTAAATGTTTTTGCCTTCCGTACCTTGCCCTCTGTACTACTGCTGGTGCATTACAGGGTTTTAGTGAGATGATCTAAGGACCTTTCGGCCCTTTTAGATGGGCCTGCTGTTTGGAGTGGGGCCCACTTATCCTGAGGAGGGAGACAGGTGAAGAATGGGGGTGATGCACAGCTTTCATAGGAAAACGCATAGCTATCCATCTCCATCTGGCTCTGTGCGCTCTCTCTGTGCTCCTCTGCTGTTTCACAGAGATTACTGCAGAGAACAGATCCCTGCCAGGAGACCTGCACTCTGTCACCTTCTCAAAATACCTCTCCTAGAAAAGGATAAGGAGTGGAATTTGCTTATTGAGTCCAAAATATTTTTTAAAGGAATACGGCAAGTTATTTTTGCACATTATAATTAGATCCATATTTTGTGAACAAGCCTTACTGTGCTAAATCTATGAACGTAAGCAATAGGAATTACTTAAATGAAACAATAAAAGGCTAATTTTACTTTATAAAAGTAATGGCTGATATTCAGCGCTGACATCCTGCCTGCTTGTTCGCTCGGCTTGAGCACTGCTTGAACCTCATTTGACCTGGCCACAGATCCATCTGGTGTGGAGGGGGAAAGAGAGGTGAAGTGCCCTTTGACCTTTTGAAGGAGAGCGGAGCAGCTTCATATCTCATGCTCCTCAGCCAAGTCTGTTTGATCTGGACTCACCTCAGTTCACACGTCTCAGCTTCTGGCCCCAACCCACAAAGGGAGGAATGTGTGTGAGTGTTTAAATGCAGTTTTACATCAGTATCACCATAACCAGTGATCATCATCTTTATTAAATTAGACATATTGTACTTCTCTTCATCCCAGAGTTTTAGTATTATACTGTCATGCTTGTGCATATGACTGCCATATTCTGAATCATTCCTTTTTTCTTGCAAGCCTTGTGACTTGAACCTGTAACTTTTTCCTTTGCTTTGGTTTTGTTTCAGAGAGCTGGTTAAGAAGAATTGCTTTGTTGGCCCAAAACAGTATTGAAATGTAAGGTTTATGGCAGCCACGTGAAGACATATTAGACTTGAAAACATACCTGAGATGGGTGAAGTCACCAGCAAATACTATGACATGTGACAGGTAAGTCATATCTGAATCAGACCACCTGAACAGCCTCCGAACATGAAGGAGGAACATCTGAGGGCACGCTCTTGCCACTGTAATTCACACTGCCTGCAGGGTGCAGGGCTATCTGTGAAGTTAAACTTTGTGATGGATGAGATGGTGTTTTTGCCCCTTGGCCTTTGAGGGATTAGGCTGCTCAGGTGTTGTTTTTAAAAGACTTAGAATTAGCTTACATTTAAACATTTAAACTGTCTTTTGACACCACTTTCACCACCTGTTTCTGGAGAGAGAGAAGAAAAAAGTCTGGGCTCCCTTAGATTGAACCTTGAGTTTACGTTTAATGTCAACAAAAGAATGCATCAGTCATAAGTTACCTCAGAAATGCAGGGAGTTGGTTCTTTGATTCTTAATTACTGTAGATATATTCATGAGTCTTTTGCAGTGTTTATGAGTGAACCTGTGCCTGTCATTTGATTTAACATTGCATAGTGAAGTCTCGGTTGCAGCAGCAGGAGGAGAAACACTTTATGTTGAAAAGAGATGTTTAGGAATTAAGCAGACCACTTAAGTGCAACTAGAAGAAGAAGAATTGCATACCTCAGGAATTCCATAAACATGATCTATGAGATAATATCATGCTACATAGAGCTAATTTGTTCATTTGTATTCTGTGGTGTTGCTGTGGATTGCCTTCTACTTGAGCCATTCTGTTTGATTCAGATCCTTAAATGGTTTGAACCCTTAAAGGGATATTTCTCTCAAAAATGAAAATTCTGTCATATTTATGCACCCTCGTGCCATTCCACACCCTAAAGACTTTTTTTGTCAATACAATGAAAATTTAGTGGAGGCCTAAACAACACCTAACATTTTTCCAAATATCTTCTTTTGTTTTTCACAAAAGAGAATCAGTACATGTGAGTGGGTAAATGATAACCAATTGTAATTTTTGAGTGGAGAATTCCTAAGCACTACATAAATGCACACTTAAAATTCATATGTTTTTTTTAAAATTCATATTATAAGGTTAGCATTTTCATGTGTCTTGCATTATTTAGTGTTTCTGCTCTAATTTCACTCTACCCTCAGAATATCTGCATGAAGCCCACCTGCATAGGAATGACAAAAGGGACCACCAAGATTAAATGCAAGGTTTCCATGGAAACCAGTTGAAGGCTGGCTACACTGACTTTAAATGCCTGCATACAGACTGAGTCAGTGGGCTAACACTGCATAGGCATTTCCTCTTTAAGCATTTTATAGCTGTCGGGACAGGAATTTTACTTTACACAGATTGTTCATCGATCCTTGAAGATGCTGGGATGACCAAAAATATGTCAGGCTCCCTAACCAAAGCCATAAACTTAGGCTGCAAAACACTTGAGAAAATAACATTGTTGCAGGAGCCCCAAATTGCATGTGCATATTATGCATACCAAATGGTTTCACATCAGTTTGCATTAAGGCAAAGTTGATTGTCCAGTTTGGGTAGGATCATTATAGTTGTGACTGTCAAACTTTATGGCAGTGTTTAATAAGTAAGCAGATAATTATACTTGAAGTGTCCATGCAATAACATATTTTAGCAAATACAGTACTAGTCCTAGTACTGGCTCATATGAGTTATTGTGATGCATATTCACTATGGAAAGGCTTTCACTTTCTTCACATTTTACAACCACATTTTTAAAAATGGGGTACTGCCATATAAGTGGTAACACAGCTTATTTCCAAAAATGTATATGTGTAGAATGTAAGTTGCTTCAGTGAGAGGGTTACAGTTATACCTATTTACATTATTTTTTAAAAAGGAGTTTTCAAAATTGTAACAGAAGATTAATTAAAATTATAAAAATAAGTTGTATTGTAATTCTGAGCCTTTCCCTGCATGCCTATGATGCACAAATCTCTTTTGGGGTGCTAGTTGGATGTTGATCACTTCTCTGTGCCAAATCTTTACTCAGGCTTTAACCTGGTTAAAGAATGCCGATCACGTGTTTGTTTGTCAAAGGACGTCAGTCAAACTATTTGTTCAGCCTCGATTTGGCGCAACGCCTTTAGAGCCTAAACGATTTTGAGCTTTGTTTTGTAAAATGCGATTTAAGGGCTTTTCTGTAAACATCTTTTTGTGTATGATTGAAAATTCTAAATAATATAACATTTAATAAATCAAATGAAAGATAATATCATTCAAAAAAACTACTCTGTTAATAACTGAAAAGCCCTCATACCACGACTAAAGTTTTAATATAACTGCATTAGTAGGTCTGCAGTGGTTATAGTGTATTAACCCTACATTGTGAGGGTTTAAAGTTAGCCTGATCTAATGCAAGGACTCGGATCATTCTGCGTCTCTGTGCGGTGTGAGCTCTTGGCCGCTAGGCCTCATTTCCATTTCGACACTTACGCAGCGATTGCAACGTGGCGTCAGATGTTTGGAAATTATAGCTAGATTTCTCCAAAGCTAGGTTTCACAGAACACTCTTCCCGAGGTACCACTGAAGTCGCCTTTTATAAATTCAGTTTTGTGTTGGTATCCTTACAATAGAATTCCCTACAACTTTTTGCACTTCATAGAATTAACAGAAGTGGCTCGAGTCACCGTAATCATTAAACTCGATAAACCAGCTACGGATCAGATCTAATGATGGTGAAACGATTTTATTTTGTAAATATCAAGTGCCAAAACACTTTAGGAAATATTGCAATTTTAAAGAAATATCCTACCTTAATACAAATGTGTTTGTTAAACTTGAATACTATAAAACCGGTGTTGATAGGCTTTTATTGTGCTAAAGGTGAAAAGCGTTTGCCAAGTTCCTGACTTGTCGAAAAAATATTAAAATGTAGTCGTTTTAAGGCTGTAACAACGAGCAAGTATCAATCGAGTTAGTCTAAGAGGACACACAGGCCTCTATAGAGTTCATATTTTTGGAGAGCAGAGCCGAGGTAATCAAATTATTATTATTTTTTGCTATTTATTAAGATATCAACTATTTGGAATTTAAAAGTATTAATATTATTAAAACACAGGCAGAATTTAGTTTTTTATGCTGTCAGATCATTTCATACAACGTTGCCTGTTGATAAAACGATACTTCATTTGATAACTCTTGCATTAGATGTAGTCTACTGATCTGATTCGGGACACAGTTACATTCATCAAATGTAAATTAAATCTATAACCTGCAGATAAACGGATAATTATAATAAATTTTATAACCAAAAAATTAATGTTAAAATGTGGCTTGACTGTTGAATTCCCTTCTCATTCTCGGCGGTGGATTGAATTACGTGGAGTGCTGCCTCAACCCCAACCCCCTGTCGAAGGTTTAATAGGCAATAAAATCTAATTGCTGAACTCCAAAACGTTACAACTCTTGGCCAGGAGACTCCCTGTGTCGTCAGATACAGTAAGGGTCTTATTTGTGTACGCAGCATCAAGTCATCTATCTCCTTCTTGAGGCATTATGTTTTAGTCTACTAATTTGATGGCATCAAAAAATTCCCATGGGTTCATTTCATAGTACTGTTAAAAAAAATAATAAATAAATAAACTTAACGCCAACTAGGCTACAGGGAAATTATCAAAGATTAATAAAAAGAATGTAAAACGCAATTACATTCCTTTACTGCGTATTAATTTTGCGCACAAATAGTTTTCGGGATAGCTGATATTAGTTTTGATTAGCGATTATAAACATACATTTGGCAGCCTTGTAAATATCAAATTTGGTCTCTCGACAAATTATAATAAAAATCATTAATCCTCATAAAACAGGTAAATACACATTTAAAAAATCAGCAAAAATGTATAGTAATATATATTTTGAATCGTATACGTTTAATAATAGGCTAACCTGTTATTTCTTCATCTGAATATAAAAGAAATAAATAACACAGCTGCTATTTTCAATAACAATTACAAATTTATTCTATGAAAATATGGCGCTTTGCCGGCGAACGATACAAAAATAAAACGTGAAAAATATCACTTTTTTTCCTGCCATATTTTCTCTGTAAACAAAAATTATCACTCGATTATTGAAAAACTTACCTCATTGATTAATGGTCTAGGCCTATTTTTAAAGTCACAATTAAACACACAGACCATCAACGTGAGAAAGATATTGACGTCCCTATAATGAAACTTCAGTTAGAGTTAGTAGCTCAAGTGTTGCAGGTCGATTGTTGTAAGCGTCTCGGAGAAGAAATCAAAGGCCTCCGTAGATAAACCAATGGGGCTGTCTACAGACTCTGACAAACTTGGGGACACGGCATCTGAGAGGTGTAAGCAGGAATCGTTGGAGAAAACGTTGAAGTCCTGTAAAGAGACGTCCAGGGCCGAGGGACTGCCATTGTCCGGAGCAGATGCACAATCCGGGGCCATTGTTGAGGCGCAGATAGGAACAGTGGGTGACGGGTTGGGAAAATGTTTCAGATTTTTGTCATTGCTACCTAAAGGCGAGACAGTTGCGCTTTGGGAATCACTATTGTGTCCATTCTGTGACTGTTGAGAAGTTAAAGTATTCTGCTGAAATGGATAACCTTCTCTTTCCAAAAGCGCCCCTGATACATTGTTTGCCACTTGTTCGAAAAAAGATTTCCCATCACCCCGTCCACCTGCCTCCTCCAGACTCGGTGGCTTTCCATCGCCGTGATGGTTCTCTTTACACTGCGTTTGCCGTTTGTGTTTCATCCTCCGGTTTTGAAACCAGACTTTGACTTGCCGCTCGGTGAGGTCCAGCAGAGCGGCGATTTCCACGCGCCTTGGCCGGCAGAGATACTTGTTGAAGTGGAACTCCTTCTCCAGCTCCAGCAGCTGCGTGTTAGTGTACGCCGTTCTGAGTCGGCGAGTTGCCCCATTGCCACCATCAGAAATCTCGGGCGAGCCTGAGAAGGGACCACAGCGTTATACATTATTGATACGCCACTAATTATAACTCTTGATTTTTACAACGCCGCTGCGGTGCTTAAAGCTGACCCCACAAACTTGTCAAATATATTGCGTTTCTCAGGGAGCATAAATTGTTTGTGGGAATGGAGCCACGGCACTTTAATAATTTGTGTCCTCATCCTCAGTCATATGCCAGAATATACTGATGTGTCTGGTGTGAGTGCGGAGAGGTCCGAGTGAAGATTAATGAACACACCAGCTGCCGAGTTGAGTAATGGCCATCTATCATTCTTCATTACTGTCAAATATTAAAATTCATGCCCTACACTACAAGTATCTATAACACAGCGTTTAGAAGTTCAGGATAGATCCTCCGCATCCAGAAACTAGCAAAAAACTTTTAAGATATTAACTCGCATTAAGTTAACATGACTCATGAGGATAACAAACTATCTTGCACTTTCAAGCAGCATGGCCTTGCGCAACGCAGCTATCGAAATTAATACTAATAATAACAAAAATAAGGATTTGCATTTCGTTTAAAATAAACTATAAAACAATAAAATTGCATTAAAGCCAAATACCTTGAGGGGAGAAGTATAGTGGACCAGGGTCGGTGGTGGTTGTTGCTGTCGAAGTTGTCTGGTTTTTCTTGGATGCTTTTTTCTCCTTCATCCAAGGGTACTCTGGGGGTAAGGATGCGGCGGGCAGCGGGCATGAGCCATTGGGGTTCTGCTTGGGCCGGCTGTGGCGAGGGTGGCTGCCGGGGTTCAGGCTTGGAATGGTCTGCTCAAAAGGAGGAGGAATCAGTGTCGAGTGTGAAAGCGTCGAGCTCTTGATTGATGAACTTTGAAATGCATCACCGACAGGGGGAAAAGATGTCAGGCACTCAGCGAGCGACGGCTGACTATTGATAAAACCCGTCTCTCGCTCGAATTCGTAATTCATCTCCTCCAAGTCTTCCAAATTCGCCGCTCACAAATTTGTGACCCAAGGAAGATAAAATGAAATATCGTGCCGGGCTAAAAAAAACTATTTTGCTGATTACGGTCGTATGGGGACCGCGGTGCCATTAAACTATTGCTTTCATGGAGACAAGGTTGAAATTGGACCGTATTGCTTGTCACATGATTACCTCTGTCCAATGACAATTTGGGGTTTAATCAAAAGAAGCCACTGTCTGTGTGATTGATCGAAAAAAGTCCGAGAGGAACGCCTTACTCCCTGGGACGGGCTAGTTTATTTACGCATGTATGGTCAGTTTGCCCACTGCTCCGTAGATTGTAAGTATAGCCAGTACCTGAAACAGTGAGAGTGACAGTGAGTTCGTCTGTTGTTCTCCCTTTATGGTTTGACCGGCCCTCGGCTGAAGATCCCCCAACACATCAGCTGGACACATAAACACACCATAGCCACGATCGAAGAAACCCATTAATCCTGAGTCTGTGTTTTTACTACTTTCTTAGAGAATGCGCGCTCTCGTTTGACAATGCACGAGGAACAGCGCGCGAGACAGTAGGCGCGCACACATTGCGCGCAGACAAATTCTTTGAAAGCCCCAACGCGCCCGCGTATTCACGCGCGCTGACACATTAGGCTTTGCATGTGTATTAGTGTTATTTTAGTCTAAGATATTTTGCAGTCCTTTTTTAAATTACTGTAGTTTTCAAACTATATTAACTCGGACATTTTTCAAGTTACATTCTTCGACTAATAGTCCAATTAGCATAATTTATATTCAGTGCAGAATTTGTGAAAATAAAATGTATATTTGTATACATTCAGTGTATTTTGTAAATAATCGCACACTACACATTTTACCTGAATTGATCTTCACAATTTGTTTGAGCGACGCTAAATCGTCTCACAGACAGACAAACACATACAATACAATGATTAATATCAAATAAAAGTGTGCATTCATTAGACTTTTACGTTCAAGAATGTGTCTTCTATGTTGTCCTCAGAAGTCTGTAGCTAAGTTGTAGGCCTCGAGCACTTTATTGCTTATATTCCAAACAAAGAGCCCTGGAAGCCTGCACGCTATCAATCTTACACGCCAAAAGGTCTGACAGCTTAGTGCCCTAAGAACACATTTAAACCATCTAACACTCTCTTAGATCATATGTGGCCAGGAAGAAGAGAACAACGTAGTACTCACGGTTGAGAGTTTCCCCAGTTTATAATTTTAATTTAAAAAAAGCGATATTTTCCGATTAAAGGACTGACCTTGGTCATAATTTCAAACCGGATGTTCTTCGAATGGACCAACATATTTCGGACCAAAAAAATCGTTCGTTTTATATTTTCGTTTTCGGAAAGTCAGCCTTTATCGAAGGTTTGGGAATGAATAGGACTGCATAATGACTGTAAGAGAAACCATGTGTTTTTGCAGCTATACAGGAGCTATTGTGTGTATATGAACGTGGGTGTCGCATTCTTTAAAATTACCCACTCCTTCCTACACAGAACGAAAAACCTTCGTCGTTTCCCACGAGCTGAACATCGAAATTTATCAAGGATGTATCTTTACGGATACTATCAATTGTCATATTAATTAAATGTTAATCTTTCTGCTGAAATATGAATTCATATTTACAATGCGTTGTATTTATTCTCATTAAATAGGCCTGACAGAATGGATATGTGAGTATCGAAATATATTGCCGTGCTTTGAATGAAAAAAGCCTGTTTTTATTTGTTTTTGCTAATTGGCAATCGAACTATAAATTTCATGTCTTTGCAAATCTATTAATGCATGTACATACTGTATTTAAGTTTATGTGCTTATCGGAAATGTGTTGATATTTGTACAATTTGAAATTAATTCGAAAAAAAATAAGGCTTTACGACACATTCTTTTCCTATTTGATTAGGTAAAATTCTCAAGTTCGAGAGTCTGTTGTGGATTATGTGTTACCTTAATTGAATGTATGTCAAATAAATGCATCAGTGTGCAATTGAAAAAAACAAAACACTTTTATGTGTTTATGACTGGCATTAAAATATTAACAAGAAAGTGTTTCTCGAAGGACAAATCTCTAAAAAAAAATCTACTGTTTTATTATTATTGTTATTATTATTTTAAGATAATAAGTATATATATAAGATATAATATTAATTATTTGGCACTTTGCATAATTTTGTCCACGCGCTGAGTATGTTCCAGCACCATGTCTTTTTGGATATGTCTGGCTCGATGGACAGACCCGCTGACCGTCTGTTAGAATAAATAATGAATGCTGACGCTCATAAAACAAGTTAAGAATGAAAACTTGGCTCGTTGGATCATTAAACAAATGAAGCGACCAATGTGCTGCATTCAAAACTGATACATTAATAGACTGAGTACATATAGTTTATATATGAAATTAATTTACGCATGTTATAACCATTAATAATAATGAGATAATTCTTTGATTTGCTTTGTTTTTACAAAATATTCTAAAATGCGTTTTTATTCTATAAACAACAGGTAAAAGTAACTTTGTTATAAACTGTAATTCTCTATTTTATTTTCCGATATGTAATTAAATTCAAATGTTGGGGATTTTCTTTTGGGATTTTATTGTATTGTCTTAAATTTATACGAATGAATTAGTTAGTTTTTCAATTATAGAGTTCAGATGATTTACGTAAATTCAGAGGCCTGTTTAATAACATAGCTATTTGAATTATGAATGGAGTAAGCTAACACTGTTAAGATATTTCCAAATATGTGAGCTGGTCGGCTGAATGGACGTGATCTCAGGATACTGTAAATACTTCTGCTTCAGTCAACCACGTTTCCAAATCCATTCGTTCATGTAAAAATAAAAGGGGGAAACAGAGGGATTAATCTGTTCGTCTCCCTCTCAGTGCGCTTTGTAAATTAGTGCGAGTGAGGCGTATATGGGGTGTTTATGATGTCTGCGAAGGCAGCAGCGGCAGTAGCTCAAGCTTCAGTTGCGTTTGATGGATGACCCTCTACCCACACACATTGCACTGGGTCGTAAACGAGCTCCAAGCTCCTTTTGTTGTGCTAGAGGTGTATGTCATTTCCGGGCATATACCCCTGCCCTAGAAGAGAATCTTGCAGTTTTATTCAGGATATGACGTTGTGAGAATTTAGCCTGTATACCATATGAAGATCACGGCGTTAACAAAAATGTTATAGTTTATCTTCTTCATGCTAAAACAAGACATTAAAACAGGATAAATTCGTATGCCAAGAATCAACGTCTGTGGTAGGCCTATTGGAAATAAATAACACTTAGGCTACTATATTTTGGTGGGATGTCTCCTAAACTGCATGCGCAAAGATTAGTAACATCGGATCTCAAATCCTGCCGCTGATTAGCAACTTAATTTGAGTATCTTCTTCCATTAGACACAATGTGAATCGATGATTTTACAAACATGATTTCTTCAGCAGTTTATTTGTTTATTTATTTTAATAAGTAACCAACCAAATAATTGGAGACCAAATGCATAGGCCTATCGGTTTACGTGTATGGCACCTCCTTACCTGCTGGAAAATTGTGAGTCAGTTGTCTGTAAATTATCAGGGTAATGTGATCCAATAGTGCGCAGCTCTAGTATTACGTATCACTAAACATAGTCTATAGTAACCTTGTCTGATCCTTGGGGGCACGTCATGAATCTCTTGCACCATTAAACGAAAATGCATTCTTGTCTGTTTGCAGGATAGCCTAATTGGATTATAAAGGAGTAGCAACAAAAAGTTTTTATTCGAAATGTTTGAGAAAAGTATATGCCTTCAGTACTTGAATTGGGAGGCATGAAATAGATCAGTTAATAATGAAACTTTTAGACATGGAACTTTACATGATATTTTACGATTTATGATTAATGAATTGTTTCAGGGTTGTTTGCTCGGACAACAAATTTCTTCCCAAATAACAAATATTAGCAACTAAAAGTAAAGTAAACTATAATTAAAGCCCTTTAGGCTGATATCCTAGTATGGTGTGTGATAAAGCTATGGTAACATATCTAAAGTAATCACATGCAAAGAGCAGCCTTTATTTAAAATATGCTTGGATTAATATCAGCTGCCTTTTGAGATATGGTTTTCTAAAAAACAGTGTTTGAGGAGGCTCAACATCGCCCCCTTTCTGCTGTCCGCCCTCATAAAGATGGGTTTCCCTGTAGCGATTTTAATTTAGACGCCGAGCAGGCATTATTTCTAATGTACACCAATTGTTTTATAATTGTACCAATTATTTATTATTGTACTAACGCTTCTTTTCTAAAATAACACGTAGGCTCTTTAGGAATAGTTCTCCCCTACACAAAAGAGAGTGAAAACACTGCCAGTCTTTCTATTCTCAGTTTAGAGATTAAGGAAGCATTATGCACTTTTAACCATCAGGCAACGTGCATTTGACAGCCATGCTACGATATGATTGCAATATAGAAATGTACATTATTAAAAATGTAGTACTTGATTATTAATAACAAATGAGTTTTAAAAAAGGTGCTCTCTTCTCATTTCTCTTCTTCCTCCATTGCAGGTTTAAATCTGTGTTGTTGTTTTTGTATTTTTTTAATTTTTTTTAGCCTAGTCTGAAGCAAGGAAGCTGCATATTGTATGTTGCATGAGGCTAAGTGTATCTATTCATCTCTGCATGGTTAGCCTAGTTCTCTTTATTGTGAATGTCCGACACTGTGTGCATCTGTTGACTTTCCAATCAAAGGAGCACAACGGCTAAATAGTAACGGCAAATGCCCTTAAAATATTACATAGTATGTGCAGTTATATAGACCTTAGCCAGAGTAGCAGCATAGCCCATTTAATTTTTACTGCAATGAAAACATGGCTGTGAAGAATAGAACTAGGCCTAGTGCATACCACCGATGTTCCATAGACAAATATTCTATAAACGTTTTGAGCAGTGAAAATAGTTTGACCTAGGACCTTTATACATTGTGTGCCATTGTAAAGACTGTACATCTGCATCCCTCAGCCTCATTTTCATTTGCATTAAATCCAATATGGCGTCTAACCTTACTAAGCTCTAAACGTGCGTTTATAAAGCTGAGCAGCTAGCCTATAATATTTTTTTAAACCTTAGTCAGAATCTTTTAATTATTACATTTAGAAGATAACAAGCAATTTTCACGTTTCCCACTACTTTCATGTTCAGGATTGTGTCTCGAACGTATTGGCTGAGGTTTCAGTTGTAGTTCAGGATCTAGTTTGGGGGTTACTGGATCATAAATTAACGTCTGGTGTTAGTTGAGATGATCCACGATGCTTGTGTTGCAATGTCAGTCCAGCTCAGAGCAATGAATCTTTTTATCTTTACATATTGCTTCCGATGCATCCATACCTGTGTGACAAGTTAATACATGTAGATGGGAACGAGATACATAAATGGATTTTACCCTTTTTAGTGAAAGAGAAAAATGACTAACAATTTTGTGGTTTCCCGAAACACTAGGCTTAGTGGGACCAAAAGTAGTACATATAAGTGGTACTTTATTACTGCAGTCTCTTTCCCAAAAGCGTTGTTATGTATGTAAACTACCACATAGAAACGCTCGAGGATTAACAAGGGCCCTCCACCTTCTCTATGACACAATATAAATAATAGACCTATGTAAGCATTGTAAAACATTAAAACTAACCTATCAATTACTATTTAATCATACACTGAAATTTTCAAATGTGGACTGAAATTTTTACCTGTGATGTTAACTCAGTTACAGTCTAGTTCCCATGCATAAATCTTGTATAACAGTTTCAAATATTAGCAGATTGTGCATAATTATTGTCTCTGTCTACTGGTCTCCACTTACTCTTTCCACCCAAAAATGAAAATATTTGTCATCATCACTCATCCTGCATTTTTAAATCATGCAGTGAAAGTTAATGGGGTCCAGTGTTGTTTGAACCTCAGTGTATATATTTTTCTAAAAGAAAGTCATTCAGGTTTGGAACTACATGAGGGTATACACTTTAAAAGTGTTAAAAATAACTCCTATGGTGTTGTTTTCCGGATTTCAAATTTACTGTGTAAGTAAATGATGTTATCAATTGATGTTTGGGTGATAAATCCCTGACACTCAAAGCAGTCAAGCCCACCTTGTTCCGTGCATGATTATGACACTTGTTTGGTACAAAGTACAAAGTACACTCTGCCACATTCTAGCATTCCCATTATCCATTTGGCTATTTGGATACATACAACATCCATTGTTAAGGACCTGAATTCCAGGCACAACTTATTTGTCCCATATTGACTCATGAGAGAGTGAGGCAAAGTTCTGGAATGAGCTAGAACCACCTGTCTTGCCTGGAGCATTAGTGTGTGCATGCTTCTAGGCATGTAAACTAGTGGCATCCAATTCAGCTCTTGGGTGACAATATCGACCTCCAGCAAAGTTTAACTAACCAGGGTCTTGAGGATCACTAGAAACTTCCACAAAGGTGTGCTGGAGCACATTTGAGCTGAACTCTGCAGCAAGTTGGCCCTTAAGAAGCATATTATAAAGCATTCATTTTGTTTGATCCAGATTTATTGCTGGAATTGGAGGAAAGTACATGGTGTCAGATCATCTGTTTGTAATTTCAAGTAAGGTCAACATCAGACAAGGTCAACATATCACAGATAAACATAGCATTCAAGAAAATTCCTATGTTTTACTTCGATGTGGTATGTTTTCCAAATGTCAATCCTTTATGCATGTTTTTTTTAATGGTTGGAAAATGCAAAAGCTAACATATTTATAAAATTAAACCAAAGTGCTCTTTATGAGTCATTTGCATTAGTATATCATTATCAGATGAACATTATAATTGACAGTTAATCGCGTTCATCGTTCTTGATGTTAACTGAAATATTTGCATCAGTAAATAGATTTTGTTTGTGGCTGGCCCTCATTAAGTGAGGTTGCCGTAGGGCAGAATCCGTTTTGCCACTTGATGATTTCAAACAAACCGCTGTCTCCACCTGCTGGATACTAATGGTAGTGGCTCATTTGACCCGTCTGTTTGTTAAAACACATTCTCAATTCTGCTCGAGGAGGCCCCACAACACTGCCCAATTTAAATGTCTCACTCTTATCAGACACACCAAATATAGATCATTAAGCTTTTTAATAATGAGCTGATTCACTAATGAATCAGGTGCGTTAAATAAGACAGACGTCCAAAATGTGAAGCGTTCTGGGGAGCACCTTTACTAAAAAAGGAATTATTTCGAATTCTATGCCATTTAGACGAAACGAGTGCATATTTGTGCACATTCATCTTTACGGTTAAAAAACAAGAGTAGCCTATTTTATGTGTTATCTTAAACATTCATATAATGTATATGCTAAACATTCACTTTAAAAACAACGCTTCAATTTCTCTTACATGATGAAGTTTAAATGACCGAAATGCAAAGAAGCTAGGAATGATTTTGAACGCAAGAAAAAGTACAATGCGTCAATAGTTTTCCGTTGTAACTTTATGCATGAAGAGGCAACAAATGGGTGCTCAGGTCTGCAACGTTTTAATAGTTGCTGAGGAGTAATAAAGCAATTAGCAGAGAAAAAACAGACAGTGGGGCGAGCCCGATTTTACGATGCTGTCTGGGGTAGAGCCTTTGAAGATTTGGTCTGCAACAGAGTTTTTCTCTTCTTTTTCTGTTTTTCTATATTTTGTGTGTTTAATAAATAATTAAATATGACAATACATAATAATAATAATACAATGAAAACTAATAGAATATTTTATTTTAATTTTTTAAATAAAATATATCATGTGTTAGCTATTGTAATTGTAATGTAGGCGTTGGGCGTCCAAAAAGTCGTTCCAGTTCCGCCTTCAATCGCTTTGCACCCCATAAACAGTTAAGACTGTGATTGTGGTTTATTGCCGCGCAGCCACTAATATCGCTTGAAGGGGCATGGCACAAATAGAATGTGCAGGCCTGTCTACGAGCATCAAGCTAAGCTTTATTTATTCGGATAAACGGCATCCGGGCCGTTAACAAGATAATAAACAGTGGGTTGCAAGATGAGCGCAAGAACATGTGCAAAACTGTTTGGAGGGCGGTAAAATATTTCTCGTTGTATAGCGTAAAGATACCATGGGATTGCAGTCATTGTCAACCTCGTTTAGGAAAGATTTATTTATGAGTCTTTCATGAGTCTGGAACTTTATGTGCTGTAGTAATACAGGACTGCAATTATTAGTGACAACTTATTGCAAAACTATCGCAGATTTGCACTTCATTAGGCATGAGTGTAACCCATGAAACCCAGAAATTTGCCCGGACCATGGGTAGGATATAGACAGTCTTAACGAAATGTATTATTTATCAGAAATTTATTTATGTACACAAGTGGAATTTAATTTCTAAACGACTAACACTGATGTGTTGATTTGAGGTATTGGCGTATGCAATTTATGTGTTCACATAAAACATCACAAGCACGTAAATGTTACAAAATCCACTGAAATATTTAAATGACTAACAACACAACATAAATTAATATTAATACATAGGTAGTTCAAATACATCTAGTCACATTAAACATTGAAACATTACGCTACAAGACATTTTGAAAAAAAAAAAAAAAAAAAAAACTTAAATTCATGCATATCATCAGCATTTCACATGGCACAACCCATTTTCCTGAAATCATGAACGGATGCTTTAAAAAATTAAAATTGTAACATATGTACAGAATGCGAAATGCTAGACCTACAATAAGCACACAAAATAAGAGAACTGTATCACCAACAAGCTGTATACAAAGACAAAATGATATATACAAGCATACCCTTACATCAAAGGTTTGTGCAATGTACATCAAACATTACAAAATGTAGGCTATCAATAATTATCTACTGTTGTTGTGCATGAGGAAAAGGACAGGCTAATTCACAAACACCTTCGCACGAGCCAAATAACTTCATCCACTGCAGTGCGCATTTATAGCTTTCCACTTTTAAATGTCTTTTGGACGATCTTTATTGCATTTCTTCATCTTCATCCTACGGTTTTGGAACCAAATTTTGACTTGTCTCTCGGTGAGATTTAGGAGTCTTGCCACTTCATATCTACGGTCGCGTGAGAGGTACATATTAAACAGAAATTCTTTCTCCAGCTCAAGAGTTTGATGCTTAGTGTATGGACAGCGCTTTTTCCTAGTGGACTTCGCATGCAGCCAGTTGGACGCAGGGTTATCTGCAAGAAGGGTCGGAGAGAGAGAACTAGTCATGTTTCCACTTGAAAAAGACTGCGGCCATTTTACGATCAGCGCGCGAGAAGAAAGAAGAGTCTCATATAAAGGCTACGATTTTGATATGCTGAAATTGGAAAGCACAATCACGGATTGCATGCATCTAGGCTGCGGATGGATTTTATATGATCGAGAATGTTATGTGCAAGCTATAATTTTCTTCCTACCGTCTGGCAATTTTGGCATCACTGAATGAGGAATAAACAAGGGCCTTCCTGTCTATCAGGGAAAAAAAAATCTCAGAAATCCAAATTGTATGTTTTGTGGCAACAATTGTGCGTTTATATCCATATCTTTTGCGTAGCATTTAATCATATGTAGTGTGTAGGACAGCATATTGCATGACATGCAGTCTATAATGATTACATACTGCAAATATGTGTCATTTTTTTAATACCGGACACATTCCATTGAAACATGAATATAGGCTGTCAGATGCAAATGTAGATTTTTTTCCCATCCACATAACGAAAGAAGAAAGAAAGGCCTAGTTGGAAAACATTTAGCCTTCCTCATAGGCTAACCTATACTGAAAATACTGCACAATATAGGAATATTTTACTACAATAAACTACAATTTACTCACAAAAGACTAGTTTTAAAGCTACTTTATGTAAACGACGCCTATTGAATTAATGTGTTAAGGTAAACATAGCCTAACTGAATCCTACATATTCAGACGCATTCTGATATAAAGTTAGCTGCACTTACTTGGGTCTAGATCCACCTTCGTCTCTGCTGGAGCTTTCTCGTCCTGTGATCCGTTGGAAAGCGCATCGTCTGTTATCTTCCTCTCTGCTTGGGTCGTATTGTTGTCAGTCTCGGCCACAAGCAATGTATGCGTGGTGCACTCACCACTCCCAACCAGTGGTTCAAGTTTTATATCATGGTTTGTATCTGTGGATAATCCCGTGAAAGGCAGGGCAGGCAGCGGTTCCAGCGCCCAGGAACGCACGGATGCTGCCTCGGTTTCTCCTGTTGAGCAGGGGTGATAAATGTACGGGTGGTAGGCGATAGATGTGCCTGGGGGCTGCACGGGCACGGGACTCCATGACGCACCAAAAATAGATGATTTGGCTTGGAAAGTGTACTGCTCCTGTTCGCCATATTCAAGTAGCGTCAGTTCCCGAGCCTGCTGCTGGACCACGGGTCCAGATGAGAACCTCGGTGCCAAATGATCGTCATTCTCGTGTGGAATGTGTGAGTCAGCGTAGTAACTCAGTGTCCCCAATGTCGACATAACAAAAACAAGCAAAGAGAGCCCAGGAGAACGGATACACCCACAATGAAACTGACACAAAAGCAGAATCCGTTGAAATCAAGTAACTAACTACTTGACTCCGCTGTGAACTACAGACCTCTGATAAATTGAATCACTGCAGAGGTTGGATTGGATGTGTAAGACACGTGACTGTGGGAGAGCGCGTGGGAGATAAAGGGGAAAGCCTTACCAGTGCACACGGTTAAATGGCCTCCATTTTACAAGTCCTATTTTTAATGGTATAGCCATATGTTTTTATGAAGGTGGATTTTATTTTATTCATGTTGTTAAGCTTCAGCATCTAATAACCGAGCGTAACAAGAATGGTTATTTGAGAAGCGTTATTGTAGAATTTCCGTATGCAGTTTTTAATAGAGTAGGTGTAGGCCTACTGTTTGCAATAATAAAATAAAACCCCAAACGTGTAGGCTAAATGCGTCGTAAATGTATCTTTTTTAGATATCAATTGTTTTGTTTGTTGTTGCTTTTTCGCCCCAGAAATTTTGCACACCCCAAAAATAACATATCTATGATGAATGCACGTATTCCGCGCGGCTTAGTCGTGAGCAAAGAGATATAAAATAGTTCAGACATAAAAAGAATTTTAACGTGAGTCATATGTATACTTTATATGGCAATAAGTGCCACTGGATGGTTGAGATATGACCTGCTAAGTGACCAGTCAGTCAGTAACAACGCGCTCAAACCTTCAGTCTGCTCCTAAGCAAGGCAGATTGTGAAGAGCAGACAAGTCAAACTGAACTAAGCTGAGAACAAAACTAACTGTGGAAAAAATACAAAAAAGCTTTAACGGACTCTTATGAGATACGATCAGATACACGGACAAATTAGACCGTTTGTGTTGTTTAAAATTAAGATTTACGCATTAAAACCTTACAACAATTTAAAAGGATTAAACCATAAAAATGAGTGAAAAAAGATTTACTAACATTTAAAATGTGTTTGATCAACACTACAAAAAATAATAATGATTATAAACATTATTTAGCAACAGTATGTCACAAGCACAATGTTATTAAAATGTTATTATGCTATTATATTGTTAGTGTTCTTGAATAAGCTAATACAGGACAGAAAAGCTTTGTTTTGCAATATCACACACATTCAGTGAAATAGTGACTGTATGCTTCATAATTCAAATGTTGCATTTGTAAATATATTTGCAGTGGCTAAAGGTAGAGTTGCTCGGCATGTTTTATTCAGAATATAAACAGCTTGCATGACATTTGGAAAACAGCAACGTAATTGTAACAAAGCATGCGTAAATACAAGGATGTTTTAATAGAAAATACATTTAATCCTGATATTTTTTTTTTTTTGTTTTAGCCATGAAAACATTGACAATAGAGGACAACCATGGACGACCAGAGCTTTCTGTCCCTCTGGTCAATGAGCATTGCTCTGATCTTGTCCTCGGAAGAGTGGATCTCTGGGCACTTCAACAAACTTTGTTTATAACGGGCTATTACTCTGTTTTTCTTCGGATTATAACTTGGCTGTCTAGCCTAAATATGGCCAATAAAGCCTTTGTGTGTTTTTTCCTCCGGCCCAGCAGACGCATCCGGCACTGTGGGCGTGCTCTCAGTCTCAGATGCGCACGCGGCTTTGGCCAAAGTGCATTGATCGTAACCGAGGCCTTGCTAACACCTGCACTCCAACATTTACTTTTTATACAACTCTGAAGATTTCACTTCAGGCGTGCAGCTCACGCATTAGAATTGTGTCGGTAAAATATATACTGCTTTTTTCAAGATAAAATATACTTCTGGAAACACTTTTAGAATTCGCCGCAATGTTTGTCTTGTGTTGTGCTGAATCTCACTGCGAGGCAATTAAGACAGTTTCGTGTCGTGGGGATGTAAAATAGAGCGCAACAACATGAAACTACCTAAATCACTTAGCAGTTGTCTTTGTTTCTTACTTGCGAAGATAAGATGGCAACGTCGTATTTTTTTATCTATTTATTTTCTGCACAAGCAAACCAATACAATAAAATGTGAGTTTTTTCCCACACTGCTGTGATAACCAATACAGTCCCATACCATTTTCATGGAATATTCCCTTAATTAAATTAAATTAGAAATAGAACCCGACAGACAGGACTATATAATTGGTATGGGAATGATTGTAATATTTTTTGTGTAACTTATCACGGGACTAGTATTGACTGTGTTGATAATTATAGAAATCCCCGTTATAAAAAAGCTCAGAAAATCAAGAGTGTTTTGGACTAATAATTGTCTTTAAATGTAGGCTAAGATGATTTTAGGTACATGCCTTTATGTATTTTCTGCCATGTGTGAATAACTAATTTACATCTGAGACCATCTCTTTGAGTGCTGTTCAAATAATACAAGGAGTCCCGTCAAGTTGAGAAGTTTCTACATTTTAAGAACCGGATTTTTCCACTTATGCCTAAAACAGCAAATACCTGACAAGGTCGTACTTCCAAGAATCGTGTCGTTATTATTTAAAAATGGTTTCATAATAGTTATTATTACAACATGCAAATACCACAGTTATATACAATAAATGTACAATATAGTCTGAATGTTATGTACAACGAACACCTTCAGCATTCGATATTTTCTTTTCTTGCTTTTACAGTGAAGTACTCTTGACAGTTTATAAATAACCATGACATGTTATGACGACTGGCTTGTCAAATAAAATGATACATAAACAGATAAAAACGTCAACAGTATACGACACACAATAAGTTATCAATAGTATCTTGCACGAGTCACATATGCACACACACACACCTACGGAGACGGGTTGTTGTAGGCTACCACTGCAGCTGATGGAGGAGGGCGCCAGAGATCTATAATGCGAGGAGGCTTCATGAAAAACTGAAGTTGGCCGACAACTCTCGGATTCGGTTTTCTCGACTCATCTTCTTCAGCTTCATCCGTCGGTTCTGGAACCAGATTTTGACTTGTCTGTCCGTGAGGTGAACGCTGCGGCTGATCTCGAGGCGACGCTCTCGTGTCAAGTACATGTTGAAGAGGAACTCTTTCTCCAGCTCTAGAGTCTGGTGTTTGGTGTAGGGACAACGCTTCTTACGACCACTCTTCGCCATCAGCCAGTTAGCTGTATTGTCACTTTTGGAATCTCCTGCTGAAAATTATGAGACAATATTAGTCCAAAATGTCCAAACGCGGCTCCCATTTCACAACACTTTACAATGGGATGCAGTGACCACATACGCCTAATGAATATTATTTAATCACTAAAACTAATAATGCTATCAACAAAGTGTAATATACATACAATAACTCCACATGCTGTTGTACATACGTAAAGACATTCTCACATGATCCTTTATCATTTAACATGTAAAGTATGACTCTTGTGATACTAATGTGTGTAGCCCTATTAAAAGTATGAACTGAGTTGCGATTTATTGATTCAGTTTTTGTGTATGATCTGATTATTCAGTTCATTTTTAATCATTATTTTTTTTTTACTGCAACGAAGACGCTTTATCTGTCGTTTCTTGTGGGAAGAGTAATATAATATTTTAGTAAACAAACTAAACTGCAAGTAAACAAACTCTCCGCATATGCAAGAAAATGAACATTAAGTAAATCTAAGCACGTGATTACAATCTTAAGAGGTCATAAACAGCATGATGAAAAATAGGCTTGCTAAATCCATATATATATATATAGACATGAACGAAATGGGGATAGTCGTGAGCAGTAGACTCTATTTGCTTGACGATTTTTTAATGTAATCACTTAAAATTTTTAGATAACTTTTAGGAAACTGAAGCACACGTTATTGGTTTCAAGACTGCCTTTAATATTTTGCTATGTGAAGGTTTGCATTGAATTGGTTAAATATTTCACATTTACCAAATTAGGGTCATTGAACTCTTAAATGAGATATTGTGAGCAATACATTTGAATTATTCTTTATGCTAATATATATATATATATATATATATATATATATATATATATATATATATATATATATATATATATATATTTTTTTTTTTTTTTTTTTTTTTTAAAGTAAGCTTTAAAAGGGAAAAAAAATAGTCCAGATTGCATTTGGCACGAAGGAATGCTGTGTTATTTGTAAAGACTTACAGAGACGACTACAGACGTAAGGACTTAAGCTAAACGGGGTTTTTATTATTATTATTTTATTTTTTATAATTAGAAGATTCTCGCACATGATTGTGCTGCCAAATCTGGCCAGTCCTAAGCCTTGTAGCGTGTTTGAAATAAAATCGGAAATATTAATGTAATACTACATGGAATTAAAAAAGAAAATCAATAAACCAGTCCCATAGGCTACATGTATCGCGCGCGCAAATACGTGGTTGTTTTTACGCGCCCAAAGGACGCCCGAATCCTTTGGACTGGGCAACAACAAAACTAACCTTTTGTAACAGTGACCGCCTTCTCCGGGCTGTCCGGCGGTTCGGGAGATGAAGCGGTGCCAGTGGACCCCCTTAGCTCCTTGTTTCTTGCCGGGGCACATGGTGCGCATGTGGGAGGCTCGTCGTTCTCCTCCCTGCTCGCTTCTCCTCCTATGGCTGAAAGAGAGCTGTCAAATCGGGTAGAGCGCTGAGCAGCAGCATGAGTCGACTGGTTGTCTGGAAAACCTTTAGATGTGGTGCATGTCTGAGATAAACGGAAGTAACCAGGTACCGGAACACAGCCGTTATTGTTGCTAGATGGACACGAGTTTGGTGTCAGCCGGGAGTACGATATGTCCTCTGTAATGGTGTCTTTTGGACACTTCTCAGACTCGTATAAGCAGTAAGAGATTTCCTCTTTTATGGTGGGCGAGAACGACCGTGGGGTAATTTGGTTGTTAGGCTGTTCAATGCGACAGGACCTCGACGTCTCCAGCCATGTTTCCATGCCTTGATATGGTCCACACGTAGGTACTACATTTTGCGAATTGCTCTCGTTCCGTTTGAGTCCAGAAAAATAGCCACAGTTAGAAAGTCCGTAAGAATACTCGGAGCTCGGCTGCAAGTAGACTCCGCTGTGTTGGTAGTAGTGTCCACTTCCCTCGGCCCTTCCGTGGATCAGGGAGTCTACCAGAAACGAATTTCCAGATGGACTATCGGAGCATGACATCTTTGTGGTATAATTTGACGGTGGAAGAAGATTGCCCTTTCTGGATGACATTTCTTGTGCAAAACATGCTGAATATAATTACTGATAACTATACAACTCAGTGTGCGCTAACAGCCAATTAAATCGCAACGAGCACCGATGACTCCTCCCCCTGTGTGCACGTAACCCTTGTGTCCCATATCTTTTTCAAGCAGCTAGATTCTTTTAAAGTCAAATCTACATAAACCCGATCCGTCGTTTTTGAATATAAACTAATAAAAGCAGAATTTCACGTGAACAGCATAATGTTTACGACCACTGACTTCGTTAACGCTGACATCGCCGCTTAGCCGCAAAGCCTTGTGAGCCACGTAGCCTATATACAAAACCAAAAAGCAACAAGGTAACGAAAATGAGATCAAGTGCTAAAATAGTAAACCTTTATGATAAACTGTAATTGCCCCAACAGCCCTTTAAGCACATAAACAGTGAGTTACAGACTGCTCTTCTGGTTTTCATGCATGCGGTGGGTCAAAACTATTTATTTACTACACTCAAGTTCAAAACGAGAGGCGGATTTCAGTCTGCTTTTCAGAAACACTTTATGTGGTGGATCTGGATTTCCGTACTAGAATAAAGATTTAGCATGTGATAATCTTAAAGTTACATATAGGCCTATAGTAGACTAAGCTTTATATTTACAATACCGATTTATGGGTTAACAGTAAAAAAAGTTTTTTTTAAACATAGAGATAAATCTAACCTCAATCCCATAACGTTTACTAAATGATTTAACAATAGCCATTTTTACGCAAATGTTGTAGGCTATGTGATAAATTTACCTTTGCCCACCTTTGGCGTTCAGGAGATATGATAATTTGTCTGAAAATCAGCCTGTGTTGTCGAGGCCGCCGTTGTACATTTGTCATTTGATTTACATTTAATTATTGGAAATATAATTCTAAATTTCTCTCTCAGGTTTGTGTTTTTTCCTTTGGGACCCTGGACCAAAAAACAGTCATAAGGTTACGTTTTTCGAAATGTATACGTCACCTGGAAGCTGAATAAATAAGCTTTCCATTGATGTATGTTTGTTAGGATAATATTTGGCCGAGATAGCTATAGTCTAACTATTTGAAAATATGGAATCTGATTGTGCAAAAAATCTAAATATTGAGAACATCGCTTTTAAAATTGTACAAAGTCCTTAGCAATGCATATTACTAATCAGAAATTAAGTTTTGAGATATTACGGTATGGAATTTTCAAAATATCTTCATGGAACAGGATGTTTACAACCTTCATACCCTAATGATTTTTGACATAAAAGAAAAATCGATCATTTGGACCCATGTAATGTTTTCGCTCTTGCTATTGCACGGGTGATACTTAAGACTGGTTTTGTGGTCCAGGGTCACATTTAAGTGTTTTTGTTGTTGTTGTTGTTTTTCAGCTTATGTTGCTTAATGTTATATGGAAAATTGTCATTGCTCTTTCTCTGAACTTTCTTTTCAACGGTTTTTACGCTTTCAAAAATACTCGACAGATATATTCAAAAATATATCTGTTTCTTTGTTCATAGGATTAATCGTCCTATAGTTGGAATTAACATTTATGACTTAAAAAAAATGCACACAAGCATCAGCATGCAATTTTAAATATCGACCATACAGATGACTCGGGTCGAAAAAAAAAACGTTGAAAAAAATAAGTATGCTCACAACAAAGTAGTCTAAACTTAATTTTCTTTATATTAAAGTTGTCCCTGCTCCAATAATCATGTTTTGATTCACTCTGTCTAGTGGAGGTTTTACTGTAAAAAACTAAAGACAATGTTACCATAAAAGAGGTTCTTATGAGTCATGTCAAAGGAAAAAACTTGGGAAAATTAGAAATTATTATTTGAAATGGATCTTTTCAGCTATTGGAAAACATTTATTTGTACTTTATGCATTAAGAAATCAAAGGGACTTAAGACGGCTATTGTCATAAAAGTCATTTTAATTTTAATTAACCAATAAAGATTGGATCATTTTGTTTTTTATTCAACGCATCACAATTTGCTGAAGACTTCTTGATTTTATATGGCGTAGAAAACAATTGAGAACAATACAAATAAAATGCACGATTGTAAAACTGTAACAAGCCAAGAATCCAAACATTTGTCTCCAATTTCTTAAAAAAAATAAAATAAATGAATAATAATAATCTCTGGTCAGTATGTCAAATTGTAACAAACAAATACTCTGAGACGAAAAAAAGTGGTGTTACTTTTTTAATAAATATGTTTTTATCATTAAACAAACTTTTCTTGCAGGCTACTTTTTGAACATTAAAATGTTAGTCTATATTATCATCTAAAAATTACAATAATTGAACGCAATCCTGACAAAATATTACCGAATGGTAGCTTGGCTATTTACCTGAAACAGCGCCTTGTATGGTTCACGAAGACGTAGTCCTTTGCCCGTACACAAAGTAAACATGTTTCAGCATTGGATTTTAGATAGCTACCCGGCAATGACATTGATCTAAAGTGCGCCACCCAGTGGACAAGAAGTGTATTATCCAAAGCGCACAGTGAGCGATCCAGCCGTGGTGCCATGATGGGACACTGAGACAAATGATGGCGGAAAAGTCCGTGAACACAAGCTTTCAATGGATCCAGCCGTTGTTTTCTAGCTCTTAGTCACAGTTAATAACCTTGGTTCTCAGACGGTTTATGGTACCTCACTCCAATTCTACAAATGCTCCAGACTAAGACGGGTTTTATGACCGAGTTGCTGCAGCAACGGGGGGATGTGCCGTAATTAGGGCGAAATTCCATCGAGCCTCAAAGGATGCGCAAACCGTCAGGGTCATCACGTAAAACACTCGTTATTATCTTATGGCCGACCTTTTTTATAAGACTTGCATAAGGCATAGCCTTTCAGATTTGTGATCCTCTCGCAGTGGATCATCGATATATTGATGCAGGGAAACTGTAAAATTGGACTTTTCATTGTCTTTTTTCATGCTCAAGAAAAAACATTGTTTCCTTAGAGTTTAATTCTCAAGAAATGTTAGTATTGATGCTACATGTCACTCTCAAAATAGCAATATAATATAAAGACTTATCTGGAAGGTCGACACAGAACCATTTGTTGAAAGGCCGTTTGATTCATGGAGACATACACAGCTATGTTTTGGGCAGTTCCGTAATGGATACTAGGCATTAATAACAGCAAACACTTGATCCTTGAATTAGAGAAAAGCGTGGAGGCAATATAACGCAAGATCCATCAAACATTTGATCCCGCACCCGGAAAAAGAGAGAAAACACACGATATTTCAAGAGACTGATTTATATAGGCTAACACTGAAGAGATGTTATAAACATGAGAGATTATCATGAACACGAATGAGCTCCTGCAACATCGATATACAGTTTCACGCGAGAAAACAGAAATCAAGAAGAAAATCAAATTCAGATTCGGGGTTTCAGAGGACTCGAGCAGTGTCCGTGCTGGTTCAGTTATTGCTTTCGCCTTAGGTAATGCCCAAATGTCCGTTAAAAATAAATAAGAATTTCTCTGTGTTTTTGGACATTTCTGAACACACTCGATTTTGCTGGAAAATGCACAATAAGGACATGTAATATCAAATATGCACTTTCAGTCCACACGATTCAAGTATAAAACAATAAAGCGCGCATGATGAATTTAGTTCTTAATAAGCTCGGGCTGTATTCATGTGCGTTATTCAATGATACAAAGTCTAATAATATAAACCACAAATAGGAGTAGGCTATTAAATAACAGATTAAAACCACCTTCGTTTCAATTAGCATTTATATTTCGCCTCCACAATTTTTTCTTTTTTTTCTCTTTTTCTTTTTTTTTTCCTCCAACAAAATAGATTTCAAGAGCCTTTAGCTTATTACTGTTATGACAAATGCGAAAAGTAGCTACAGATCTTGGTCAGATAATAGTAATAACAAAAATAAAATCCCTGTAAACTGAATAGTCATTTAACTGAGTAGAATGGAATAATAATAATAACACATGACAATACCAGTACAACAACAACAACAATAATAATACTAGTTTTAATTCCAAACGGTAGAGATTACTGAGAATATCTAAGTGGAAGTGGAAATCTAAATGGAAGTCTATGTCGATGGAAAAGTCTCTGAGAGGAATCAAGGTCACACACATCTCGTCTCGGAGCAGTCTCTGGAGCCGGAATGTGTTTCCACGAACTTGAAATTAACCATCTCTCCTAAATGATTTCTCAGCAATAGACGGTCTAAAGCAAAGGGTTCGTGGTGTAATACTGCAGGCGGTCTCTGTTGAGTTTTTTTTCTTTCATTCTTCTGTTTTGAAACCATATTTTCACCTGACGGTCGGTGAGGTTGAGCATTCTGGAAAGCTGTAGCCTTTTTTCCTTGTTGATATAAACACTGAAGAAAAATTCTCTCTCCAGCTCTCTGATCTGATATTTGGTGTAAGGACACCTCTTTTTCCGTGTCTTCTGTCCATCTGAAATGTAAAGAAGGAAGACTTTCAGTATCTGACTTTAACGTATTAATCCATAGAAATAATATAGCTGCAATCACATTAAATGAATACAGCAGAGACGACTGAATAGTTAATACAGTTTTATTAATGACCGTTTACAGAATTATGCACAAACTGTTGCTGTTCTCTAAATGTAATTATACTAATTAAACGATAAATCAGTAATAATAGCCTACGTTATTAGCCCCAAATTAATGAAATATCGAGTTCTACAACGGAACACTCGTCCTGGCTCGTTTAATAATAATGAGAAACATTTAATAGAGATTAAAATGTAATATGCATCGCCTTTCATTGACCACAAAAGAAAAAGTAAAGAAAAAAAACACATTAAAAGATTTATCAGTTAATATTTAAGAAAAAAAAAACTCCAGAACAAAATGGACTGTAAACACGTGCATTCAGAGGGGAGAAATAAACGAAGGATTTCTATGATCTCTTAATTAACTGTGCATTAACAAAAAGCCCAAACTGTAGGCTAATGAAGGCTGGAATACACACTTTTGAAGACTCAAAAGGAAATGGCCTATCATTCACGGCCAATTTCAATTTCGAGCACGTGATCACGCGTTTATAACAAAGTTTTGTTAGGGTAAATATACAGGGCCCTCTATAAACCTTATATGCTTATAAAACAGCATATAAAACCTTTAACCACAGCACGTTACATCAGAAACTTTCTCACACAACTGCTTTAGTCGGCTACGTACTACTGCTGCCGCTGAATTTCTCCTCGTTGTTACCGGAAGATGGCTCCGGGCTGCTCGTCTCCTCACAGCGCTCCGTCTCCTCCGTTCCCCGACAACTGTCGCTGGCTGTTTCCGCGGGCGGGGGCGCTTTACCGGTTGCTCTGTCCACCGGCTGCTCGCTCGGCTGATTTTCCACGTTCCCGTACGCGGTCTCGAAAAACTGGTCGAAGGCTTGGGGAAGCACTCCGTTCCTCCCTACGCTGCCATACACGTTGGACGTGTGGCTCGTGTGGCTGCTGGAGTGGTAAAGAACCGAGTTGTTTTTCGAAAACATGTCCCCCAAAGTCCCAGGATTGGACAGGCAGTCCCTGTGCACCATGTCCTCGGTCGCGTAGCAGTGTGGCAGATTGCCCCTGGAGTGCCACTTGCTGGACGTGTCAATGGCATAGTCCCTGAAAGATACCTCTCTAACGCTCTGAACTTGTGGCAAACTAGACGTGGAGTATGAGTAGGTCATGGGGCACGAAGACGGGGTCTGGGGCAGAAAAGGAGGAAGGCTGGAGAATTCCGTTCCAGACACGTAATAAGCACAGCCGGGCAAATACATGTTAGACCCAACGGGTACTCGCTCATCAAAATCCATCATGACACTTGGTTGGGCAAGCCACAACCATAGTACTGCCTCGCATCGTAGTAGGCTACAGAACTGCTTCAGCTTCAGTGGCTTTGAAGCAGATCCGCCGAGCAGAAATTTTGAGACGTGAGCTGACGTGGAGATCAATCTCCATCCATTCCAGAGAGCGCCAGTCATGTGACCAAGGGCAGAAATTGACATGTACCTCTTAGAATATTGTATGCCAACATGTGCAAATGTTCAAGGCGAGGAGTGAACGATACTTTTCATTGATGAACGCGTGCTTGCAGTGGACCACAGTTGGTTATGTTGACACTTTGGATTGCTGGAGGAAGCCATCCGCATGGTTAACAGCCAACGCGCCTTTTAGTAATATTACCAGGCCTTCTGATGTTTGTGGATTTGTTCTAGTAACGTTCCATCCTTTTCTCGCTGTATATCTACGCTCTTAAAAAAAATAAGTTGCCAGGAAGAAACATAAGAGGGTTTTTGCTGTGATGTATAGCATGCTTCAATTTGAATTCGCAAGTGATGGTCTTTGTTATAGTTGCATGCAGGCTAATAAACTGACTCGAACGCAATGTTATGGTCGTGCATGTGTTGAAAATGAAATAAAATTAAGTTTCTGGCCTCATTTATTTGCCTTTATTTCACGATAATCAGTTCGGAATTATTTTAAACGTGGAATAGCCTATACCCTAATTCGACCAACTGGCGCAAGAATACTACAGTACACTTTTATTCATAGTTTGTTTGAAAACGTTGTTTGCCTGTGTGTTAAAAAAAACAAAACCACAGTTTGAAGTGTGGTCACAGATATATTTTAAAGCGCAAAATAAAAATGAATTTTACAAAAGTCACTTAGGCTACAGCTAGGCCTATTACAATTGCGTTAATATACGATTTGGGTAGTTTTATGTGTTGTAATGTTAGTATGAGAACAAACTCATTTTAATTAATTACATAATATGAATATACTAGCCTACACTTCTTTCATGATTTTAAACAAGCCTCTCTTATTTGGAGCTCCATTTGCGTCAAACATGCACTATTCATTAAATTCTCATGCAAAACGATTTTTCGCTTGCCAAAAAATATTTTAATGTAGCTAAGTAGTTAGACAAAAAAGACCGTATTTGCCCGAGTTGTGCACTAGATTCATGATGTGAAGCGGCTTGAAAACACAGTTGAGGCCCATAAAGCTTTAACTTGCTGTGGCCCCCGCAGAATTACATTGGATTAAACCATGAACAATGGCCGAAATTCTCAACTGCTAACATTTATAAAGAAATAAAAAAAGAGAGACTATTTGAAAAAGAAGAATCTGACAGGAATATGCCGTAAAAACCGGCTGTCATGTTCAACAACGAAAACGCGCTTAGGAGACGCGTTTTGGGAGATTTCCTTTATCAATATCGTCAATATTAAGGCTTTTAATGAGTAATCTTGCGCTGGGAGCCGATGAAAACTAAAACCAGTCTAGGACAGACGTGGTTTTATGGTGCTCTTGGTATCTTCCTCCAGCCATTGTCAGCTCAGACAAGCCTTGGCCGTCGGAGAGTGATCATGAGACGCCACCTACTTGGAATTCGTGAACTTCAATGAGACCTGAAGTCACGGGTAACAAACAGTACTTTAGTAAAGAGAGACAACGGCCCTGTGCGTTGTATCGGGTGAGAATGATGCATCTTCCAGGTTTAAAATAGTAAGATCCAATGCACGTTTAGATAGAAGGTTATCATGCATGTTTCGATCAGTAGCTAACTATATTATTTATATTATAATAGAAGATGTTGTTCAGTGTAGCGATACTGCCACTGGTTCCACGTGACTATACAAAGTAACAGATTAAAACTTTGCATTTCCTTTTGGCATGTTTAAAAGTTTGAGAAAAAGACCTCAAGTTCGTGGAAGGGTGAGGGTCACTGGTTGTTTACAAATAGCCCAAACAGCGCCCCGGGTTTCCACCAGTAATTGTAATATTGCACGAAACTTTGGCATTTTCTGCAGGATTGTTTTCGACCCACTTGAATCAGGGAATCACGCAAATGACCGATAATTTTTCGCACTGGCTCAAGTTAGCACTTCTTTCTTGAGAAGCACAGTAATTGGTACAGTTCATGTCAATTTGTCATCACTTCATAGGCTACATAGGCTGTTACTAAGAACAAACGAAATTTGTTCTGTGTTAGACGCCTTTTTCAGTTTACTTTGAAAAGCTGTGGCTTTAGATTTTTTCTCCCCCAGACTTCTCATCTGAAATTGTACTAATACGTTCAGTTGAAGCAGTAAAGCTCGCGCACAATTACATTTGACATCCAGTTAATTCCACAACAATTTCAATTATATTTCTACAAATTTAGACTATTTAAATAGCAAAGGTCTTTGATTGGAATAACTGAATTATAGATGTTCTTCAGTGATGTCTAGAAACGTATTATTATTGTAAATAGAAATAACACTTCAATGCCATTTAGAAATAGGCTAAACGTGCCGTTTTATAACAAAATAATTGTAAATCATGATCATAGCAAAAAATAATGCATTCATAGATTATAGACCGCTTTTAATTTTCTTGAAAAAGCGGTTTAATAGAAGACATTTGCTTGTGATTAATAAAAAAACGACAGTGTCAGTTTGATGTAAAAATGTGATATTAGCCTACTGTCGAGTGACCTTATACGCTTTGGTGCATTTAATTAGCACAGATTGTCTTTTCCTTGCATTTTGCCGCAGTGCAGTTGAGGTCCCACTTTTAATTTTTCCTCCCCTATAGAATTGACACGATGCTGCCATTATAAAGGCTCTTTGAAAATGTAGGTTTGGACAAGGTAGGTATGTGTATTTGTAGTTTTTAACTCCGTAACCGCTTAGTAGGTGAGTTTGTGTGTAGGCTATACTATATATATATATATATATATATATATAGAGAGAGAGAGAGAGAGAGAGAGAGAGAGAGAGAGAGAGAGAGAGAGAGAGAGAGAGAGAGAGAGATAGATAGATAGATAGATAGATAGATAGATAGATAGATAGATAGATAGATAGATAGATAGATAGATAGATAGATAGATAGATAGATAGATGGATGGATGGATTGATAAACAATACTCCTCAAAAAATAACTTTGATACGAAAGGGTTTGTGCGTCCTGCACTTAAATGCCATAAAATAGACAGGCCGAAAAAGTAACTATTAAAACACTTTTATAGAACGCTTTCGTCTCATTCCGTTCATTTTTTTACTTAATATAGTATCTAAATATTAATTATAAAAGGCATGTTAATAAATGATAATGTTCTCTCAATAGTAGCATATCTATAAGAAAGGATATTATTAAACAGGTTGTTAGGTCATCTTTTTAAAGTAAAAACACAATGACATACTTTGCGTCTGTAAACAAAAACCGATAAGGTTTTAAACTTTTATACAAATTTTGTGTTCCTAAAGTGCTAATCAGTTTGATAAAAAATTAATATATAAAATAAGGCCTTATGTGAAATCAGATTATGTACGATAAATTCTTCAAAATGTAGCCTAAGCTTAATTTATAAATATTATAGTTATTTCTGCAGTAGGTCTGCAGAAAAGTAATTAGAGACGAGTAGGCCTATGTTAAAATGTTGTTTTTCGTATGAACAATAAAAGAAAACGACAGTTTTTTTTTTTTTTTTTTTTTTTGTCGTTGTTGTTTGTTATTACGGAAAAATAAGCAGTCAATGATACTATCATATTGCTGTTTCATATTTCCCCTAACTTGTGTTCGGGGATCATGCTACATTATAGGCTATATTTGTATAGCCTTGTAAAAGGAATATATCCTTCATATCTAAGAGCATATAAACATCACATATTTAATTTTACTTTAAGTACAATTTTATAACATGAAATATTGTTACAGGCTACACTGAAAATTACTAAAAAGTATCATATTTAATTCTACACAGACCGTCTACAACACTGAGAACCGATGGTTTACTAATATGTCATTTCCTTTAATGCCGTTGGGTGGCAGCACAGTCCAAATTAAAATGCTTGTTGAAACGCGAACAGTGTGAATCCCATCCATATGCTTCTCTCCACATTTTCCGTCTGCTCAGACATTTTTGGAGACTACAGCTCATAGGCTGCCTTCCTTCACATCCCACAGATATATCATTTATTTGTGACTACTCCGCAGTGAGAAACAAATTACGAATTACTGGTGCAAATTCTCTTTAAATGTAAACGTTTGTTATTTTATGCATTTGTAGTATAAAATAGATTCGAATCAATGGGAATTGTTAATGAAACAAACGATTAAAGTGTATGATCTTATTTCAAATACAATTGTATCATTTCTGTGTCAAGCACAAATAAGTTAATGAAAAATTACATCTTTCTGATTTTTAAAAAAAAACGTAGACTATACAGAGATTAACTGCTGTTATCGTTTTTTCAGATTAAAGATGTTGGTGGTGAAACTTTACACGTTGTGGTTTGATCATTTCGCAAATGCAAACATAAAAAGACAAGTAGCCTAATAATCTAGATTATTTAATATGATTGCATTTAATTTCTGGTGCTAGTGTTTATTGTATTCTTAAAACTTCTGATGTCTTAGTGGCAATAGCTAGGTTTGGATTTAATTTAAGCAATTGGTGTACCGAAAGTATGCATTTCTAAAATGCATTTGTTGGATTAACAATAATACATTTCTTAAATAATACGAATATAAATAATATATTATTTTGAAGCTGTCACTTTACCAGTTTTCCTTCGCGCGTTTTATTGTACATTCTACGTCTGTTTATTCGTTTTCTGTTTTTCTAAAGGTTTCTTTGTTTCTTTCTTTCTTTCCTTTTCTTTATTTCAGATGTCATTTTGTTAGGGTTGTCTCTTATGAGTAAATTGTTTTCAGCAAGACGTTTTGATGCAATTTATTTATATTTTAAATTATAGTGTCACTGTAAATGCTTGCTAGTTGAAATCTGAAAGAAGGAAAAGGTTTCAACATTATTTTGTAATTTTGTTTCGGAAAGCCATGGCACAACATGGCAATTAGGCCTACATGGCAAAACATAATTCAGTAGCCTACTCTAAAAGCTGCCTTCTTTAACTGTATTTAGGTCGTTGCTATACGCATGCTTTATAGGCTAAAGATCATTCACGGAGAAGAAAATAGGCTACTAATATCGGACTGCATACTTTTTCCTCTGCTATTCACTCACCTCTATCTCGAATTTTTGACTGTATGATTCAGATTCAAATAGGTTCATTTACATTGCAAAATAAATTGTAAAAAGCACACAAAACATCGACTCAAACACTGATTTTATAGCTATTTTACCACCGACTTTTATAATCCGACGTCATTGTTGTATCAGATGACTGGGAATACGCAAAACGGGTTATTATACAAACTTTTAACTTATTTGCTATTTAATAACGCAAACACACAAATCTAGAGTTCTCAGATTTCAGATGTTTTTCGCAAATACTTCTATGAGGAACAATGAACCATCTGCGGGAAGTCAAGGCAAATACATATTTCTGCCACTAGATGGCAGCACCGTTACGCTCACGGAAACGGGTTCTTGGAGAACATTTGTTCTTGGACAAAAAAAGAAATCACTTTTCACGTCTCATCAGTGATTTGGCTAAATACAACAACATCACATCCATTCGTATTAGTAGCTGATATCGTTCTATTTTACTCATTATTTTCTGGGAGTTGAATTCAATCGATACATTAAAAAGAAACTGATAATTTACAATAAACAATTTGGCAGAATGTTGACATTTGTAATAATTATAAAGATACAAATATGGCAGTACATCATTTAATATGGGGAGTTTTATTTGCATACTGTCTGGAGTAGGCCTAACACATTAATGTATTTCCATGGAAGCCACTTTTGCTATTTACAAATGCGCGGGTAAATAGAAAATAAAAGCTCAAAACAAAACTCTGTCACGACTTGGGGTAAATTTACTGTACAGTTAGCGTAGCATGCACATCTACAGTCTAAAAGGTACAGTTGTTTCTGATGTGTAAAAATAAAAAATACACCAATTTCCATGGTTTTGTTTGTTTATACTTCACTGATTTTATAAGATGAAAGTGTATTTTACATTCCTCCCACGTCTTTGCCATATAGCTTGCATTATAGACCAAAAAAATAAAAAATAAAAAAAACAAGTGGTGAATATGGGTTAATTGTTCTTGAGCAGTCTCTTCGCCTTTTATCAGTGTCTTGGCAATTTGTAGGCTACACAGGGAAGTAAAATATACATTTTCCCTCCAGCGCATCTCGACGTCGAACAGATGATGATGGAATGGATTTCAGAATAAATAATGTTGAAGGTCCTTCCATTTATACCCCTTTGGTATCTCAGTTTTTCATTCTTTCAGACCTTAACTGATGCCCTTGTACTTGTTGACCACTTTCTTCTCCTTCACCCGTCTGTTTTGAAACCAGATGGTCACTTGCCGCTCGGTCAGGTTTGTGTGAGCAGATATCCTTCTTCGTTTGTCCTTGGTAATGAATTTATTTGTGGCATATTCTCGTTCTAGTTCCTTCAGCTGAACCTTGGTGTAGGGAACCCGCTTCTTTCTCCCTCGACGCACTGAGGCTCCATCACCACCCGAGACGGTGTCTAGGGGGTCAGAAGGAAACCAAAATAAGGTTGGTTGCCCAAGCGTAATGGAAATAGATGTTCATGTCAGAAATGTTAAATAATAAATTGGAAAATAAAAACACAATGTGTCTTCAAAGCAATGCAACAAATAAAACATCTAAACGTCGAATGAAATAGGCTATTAACATAACGAAAACTGTACGACGGGGAAGTTCGTTTTTAAATAACACTTGCTATTCGTAGGCCTAAAGGTCAATTTTACGCACACTACATTTTTCGTTTAAATTCCTAGTGCGTTGGCTATTTCCCTCCCTAAGATAATAAAACATTTTTTTTACCTTGAATAGACGATTTCCATAAGCTGTTTGACTGCGTTTGGTCTTTAGGGCAGTACATCGGACTGCTCCATCCGTTCGTGATCGCCCAGGGCTGGTACGTTTCGACGGGCAGAAGAGACTCGTGTCTGGTTTCCGCAGGGGTGCTCAGCGCTGGGACGACTGGCACGTCGAGGTAACTCGCCACAGGCTGGTAAGGGCCAGATGAGTAACCTTGGTAGAAGGCAAATTCCTTAGCACGAGAAGGGAATTCCTCTCCAGAAACAGACGTGTCCATGTATTTTTCCCCATAGGAGCTGGGCTGCGTGCAGGACTTGGGCATCCTACACGGGTAATAGCTGCCGCCAAAATATCCATAGGGCAAAGAAGCACTGGGAGAGTTCTGTACGGCTGAACACGGACTGCATTGTTTGACAGGTTCCCCCATGCCCGATCCTGGCACCTCACTCGACGTGTAGGTTGTGCTCGGGGCCAAAGAAGACGGGTGCGCAATAAGGTTCCTGCACTGGTTAGCAGCGAAATTGCCTCCCACAAATCCTTCCATGTTTTTGCTCATATCCTCCAAGCCGTTGTCATAGAGAAACATCACCGGGTCAATCCAGCGGGAATGGAGGAGTAAAGACGCTGTCATAGCACGCCCTACATGGAGCCTAGCAGCTCTTTTAGAATTCCCCAAGACTGAAGGGCAAGCAGTGGATCAGTGGAGTAACAGATACCCACGCGTCCCGTGTGCGTCAGGATCCAACTATTATTGGACGAGTGGAGGCACGTGACATGCAAAGAGGCTGATAAACGTCTAAACTGGAGATAACGCCGATCTAGCAAGACAAGCGTACTGCACTGAACTGAAACAAAGTGGAGGGATTTGGTTAAAATAGATATAAAGATTCTGGCGATAAGCTTTATCTTGACGAGGAAGCCAAGTGCCATTCCATTGCGCAATGGGACTGGAATATATTACGCACCTTCATTTATAAGTATAGCCTTCAATTTAACAGTGAGATTATTGCACATTTGTAAATATCATTTTCTCACATACTATTTAAACAGTTAACAGTGATGAAAAACTGGACAGCTTAACTTTATTGTATTTATTTTTTTATCCGGTGGCGTTTCGAACTCACCTTCTAGGCTATTCCTATGCTGTTTTTTTTAAAGAAATGTATTTGCTTGTCTTCCAAGCCATTTGATGATGTGAAAATTAAATAAGGAAGCAAAAAAAAAAAGTCTAAAAGCGGCTATTTTCTTTCTTTATGTATTTTTGACTCTACAACATTTTGCACAGCCACAGTGAACCACCACACAATCGACAATTTCGAGCCCCATGAAATTGTCAAATAACAAATCACACTTTATGAAAATGACCACCAGTTTATTACTCTATACGGCTAGAGATCCAGCCCACAATTTGGCAAGACTCGTTTACATACGAGTTACACATGCACGGCTGGAGGCCAAGGTCAAGTTGAAAGTTGCAGTCTAGCCAGGGCCCTTGTTGTCATTGAAGGCTAGACCGTCTGGCAGGAAACAACCACACATCTCCGGGTGCATTGTAAACAGGAGCACAAAGGTATTAATACTGCTTGTGATGCCACGGATTCAGCATGAACGTGTTTTCATTGAAGCTTTGGGTATCTGATGTCTTGGCACAGTGGTCTGACACTGCTGGAATTATAGCAAGACGATAGAGTAAAGAGACTAATATTAAGACTTAGCCTATATTATTAGTATAAATAACAATAATAATAAATAAACGATAAACATTGAAATATGATTATTACCTATTAGGTGTCGATTATTAGTGTGATTATAAAACAGTGTAATATAGGATGCATTAACAAATAATCAAATTTATTTCAATCTTATTTTAAATCCGTTATTTTATATTATTTTTTTTTCTGAAATTGGCTAACAGGATGAGCGGCTATAGTTTCCTATACGAGGATATCGTCGGCTACTCTATGACATAAATTGTAAAAAAAAAATAGATATTTATTTTTTATTGTAGCCTATTATTATTATTATGTTGAAGTGAATTGCAGGCTAACAAACTCAAACACAAAAATGTGTTGCGGTTAAATGAATAAACCTACCTATTGGAATGATTCTTTAAAATAGTCAATAATAGTTTTGACCATCGGTTATCTGAGAAACACCGAGTTACATTAATGTTGAATAATATCAGCCAGTGAAGCTATTTAAGGTGATTTAAAACAATAGATTAATTCCTAATTTTGTTATTATTATTATGTGCACGCAGCATAGCTGTTTATGAGGAGCACAGAAAAATGATAAACTGATAAATTGGAGTGCTATTAAAGAATAAGACCTTTTTTGGTTGGCGGGCAGCCGTTTGTATTCGCTCATATCCAGCAGAGTACACAGGAAATCAGCTCGCTGGTGGCGTGCAAACACTGGCATGTGAGGCGCCAAGTCCCTATTTGATCTTTTTAAGGTTTCTTGAGCTATTAACGTTCAGCGTTGTTCGAACCCTCTCACAATAGCTGAGCTGTGTAAAAAAAAACAAAGTCAACATGTGTACAGACGGACGTGAGAATTGTTGCTGCACTAGATCCAGAAGATTCAATGCACTTCTGAATTTACCTTGAAGATAGATGAGGCGACCATTTTCATTCCTCAACATTAAAAATCTATTGTTTCCAAAAGATTTTACGTAAACCACGGCAGCCCTACTGTTTTTAGACTATATTAGGCTACTTTAGTCCTGGGAGCAGGCCAACTACGTACTATTTAATATGTATATCTATGCTATTTTACATGTAGCCTACAAATTCAAAGAGCATATTAATTAAAAATTAGATTTTTATATTTTACTGTTACGTTTGTGGTATTAAGATTTAGTATCATTTAAATCAATTTGAGGATAGCATAAAAATAAAATAAATAATTATTTAAATGTGTCTGTAATTTCAATGGACTGAAATAAGACTTGGTGTAACAGTGTCAACCACCAACAAAGATACAGCGAGGCATGGATCTAATATCTCCCCAAAAACAGAGCAAACGAACTGTGTGAAATGCTTTTTTAATTTCAGGTTCAGATTCTGAAAGCGGTAGCTTTTACTTATCTTGTTGTTACACTCACGAAAACCAATGAACACAAAGTTGTAGGGGCTTGAGTAAATGTATTAAAAGCAAATAGCCCATTTGAGAGGCACGAAGCCTTAAGATCTTATTTTGTACGTTTCGTTATAAAATAGCACATCATTAGATCTCACTTAATGTCACCTGCGCTACATTTCAGACACATACTAACACTGCGGATGTCGCCTACTAATTATTAATGGGTTGATAGAAATGTTTGCAAATGTAGATAAAATTGTCATTTGAAATTATGGCCAGAATTAGCCTACTTTCAATTTAAATCATTCGTATGACGCTGTTTGACACAGTTTTACATGACCAGATAAAGCGTAGACAACTTTTTAAATGTGTGCTACTGAAATTGGTCAGAAATAACTATAATAAAACCTGCACGGCATTGGTCTTGTGGAATGATTGTGGCGACACCGATCTAAAACACTAGGTTACATAGGCTATTAATCAAGTAAATATAATAGACTATTAATTCCATTAATTATTAAAAATCTATATAATGCACGAAAAATTGAATTAATGCAGTAATCGAATAGGCTTTTGGGAACAATGTATACATCGCCTTCACCCTGTGCTACAAACAATTCAGATGAAATCATATTGAAATATGGTATAATATAATTCGCAGATAAAGAGTTGAAAATGAATTTGGATTACTGTGTTTCCTGCAGGTTAGTGTTGCATTGGAATAAAACTGTATTAAAATAAATGCAAATGTTTCATAAATGTCTCAACTTCGATGCTTTAAAAGCAGAAACTCGATGTCAGGGAATCATTGTACTCTCAGTGCTGATAAAATATTTCCAACCACCTTTATTATGTTACAATAATGAATGAAATGTTAAGCCCAACCATTAAAAAAAGAGAAAATATTTTTTTACAATCTATTTCTTTCCCTGTTTTAGGCTACAAAAGAGCGCATTATCTTAGTTAATGTTTTAATGAAGTGGAATAAATAGTTTTATTGGCACATCATGATTCAAAGTCCAAACATTCGTCATAGGAATAATTATCTTTCTCTGAAAGCCAAAGAGTTTGACTGAAATATATTTTTGTGTTACATGCGTGTTATATGTATAGGCCTAGATATTGTAGCGAAAAGACTAAATAGACAATTTCTAATTTAACTCGTTTAATGTCAGGCTATTACAAGAGACGAATAAATTCCAATTAACGTAAACATTAATTGTCCTAAATAAAACAAGTTTGTAGGTAAAGATCGATTCACTGCATGGGATCCATTTTTTAATTTTATTTTATTATTCTTTTTTTACGATAAACTGGAATTCTATATCGTGGTTCTGTTTTCTGAGTCATCAAACCTATCTGTTCTGGAAATCCAGATAGTGAGGTCTCTGTTGGCATGCTGTAGCTTATTTTAAGTAGTTAAATCTAACAACCACATTACACCAAACTCAAAATCAAGTAGTAGAACACATATCCTCTTTCGACCACACCTTCTGCACGTGTCAAGGTCCATACAATTAAATAAAACACTTGAAACTATAGCCTACTGTACGTATTTGTCGCATTTGTCAGAGAACTCGTCGTTCACGGAGCATGACGCAGCAAGAGTTTTACCTTGAATAGAGTGTCTTGTCTATTTTGATCATGTCAGAAATAAAATTAATATATATATATATATAAAACAAGTGTTACCAAAGTGTTTGTCTGAAACGACTTGCTGTAGAAAAATCGTGTCAAATTACAATATAATTACAATTACACATACAGAATGCGCACACTTGTGAATATTAACTCAGAGATCTCACATCTGAGCTGTACCATATATAAGAGTTCCCATCAGTCGGATAGTTTTAGAAACGTTTTATTCAATCAATACACCTTTAACAGCTAGGCAAAAAATAGGTTAATAAACAAAAAAAAGTGAAAGGGAAAAAAAGAAGAAGAAGAAATTGCCATTTAATGTTGTTATTCACCACGTGGCCTTTTAGTCAGTTGATGATGATTGTCCATATACTCTGAATCTGAAGCGACTAAAAGAAAGAAAAAAAAAATTAAATAAAAAGAAACAAAACTACGAATAAAAAATATAATTAAGATTTTTTTTTTCGGTCTAAAAATCTTTACCTCTGAGAAATGATTATTATTATTATTTATTAAAAAAAAAATCAGTGACCAGAGGGACCAGAAAGCGTCATGGTTGAAACCGGAATGGGATTCCGGGTTTTGGGCTGCTTGAAGTCTAACTACCCCATGGTCCTGTTTGTAAGACCTGCCAACTAGATAACAACACAGCACTTAGGCCTCCATGCTTAATGGACTTTTTATGGGTTTGTCCTGTGATCATGTGACCTCTAGCATTATGGCCTCTCTGTGGCTCTTTGGTGGGTAGATCAGAAACATACCACTGACTGCTTTTTCCTTCGTTTTGGAAAACCAGGACAGCAAAAGTGAGTTTGACAAGAAGAGGCGAAACACAATGAGAGATGATGGAGCATCAATACACATTTCTGAGGGGAGAAATAGGGGAAAAGTTAAGCGTCATGAAGAAAAACCTAAATGTGTTCCTCACAATGTATCTTGATTGTATCATTATTAGCTTAACGAAAATGTGATGGAAGCCAACCAGGCCACACAAACAGATGAAATTACATATTTAATGATTGCTTGAATATTATTTTTACTAGGCCCCTATTTTTTCTATGAGAGAAAAAAAAAAGAATTGCAGAATTATTTGTGGGTGAATTATCCCATCCAGTCTAACACTGAGAACATGAAACTTAATACAATTTCCTTGATGTGTAAAAGATTTGTAGTGTTGATGAGTCATCTTTATTGTGCATGTGACGTGCTGCTGAATTCAAGGTGAGGCTTCATAAAGATTCACTGCTTGACCTGAAGAGAGGGAGGAGACCAGGTACAACTATGTGCTTTGTTACATCATTTTAACTGGGCAACCGCATTCATCAGGATTACCTATGCAATTGTAAACCTTGCTTAGTACCCTTACAATACAACTTCAGTTTCCAGGTTTGTGAAGAACTGAAAAATAGGTGTTATAAACATGCATCATCATGCCAGTCTTAACATCAAAACTACAGGTATTTCCTGCTTTAATTTCCAGGTGTTTAAATGTACATGAATACAACATGTAGATCAAACACCATTAACAATTTCCAAGACTAGCCCAAAGCAAGATATATTAAAGACATACAAACTAAAATTGGACATATGCAATGAAAAGGAGTGTACGGCTGATCGGAGTCTTGCGAGTTTGCGGTCTTTACATTTTTGTTAGCCTACAGAACAGCAACTAAGGCAAGAACAAAAATTTAATTCACAGCATCTCATCAAGTGATTGGTGGATTATTAATTGTACATGAGTGGGCCCACAAACGTAAGGAACTCACAGCCTCAAACATTACACACACACATCTTTCCCACTACCATCCAATCTAGATACGTGTTCACTCATTCATTTATGGCTCCCAAGCACACGCATGCCAATGAAATCACATAGTTGGGTCAAAGTTTTGCATGTCAGCTCATGTGAAAGGCAGGCAGTGCTGGGTAAGGCTGTGGAAGGGACAGAGAGGGTTGCTGTCTACTGGCCCTCCTCTTCTCGAAGGAACTGGAAGACGGATGAGAAGTCCTTGCTGGCATAGCCGCGTGCGCACATCATGCGGTAAATCTGATGGGCCAGAGAGCCCAATGGCACTGGTGTCTTTGTGTTAGTTGCTGTATACTGAGCAAGTCCCAGATCCTGAGGATAAATGATAGAAAATGTCCATAAGATATAAGCATTTGAAAAATTAACTATTAGATGTGTTCTTGCATTTAAAAATAAGGTTATCTGCAACAGAATACAGGGTCTCAAGGCAATTTAAAGAAGACAATAACTAAATGAACATGCAGCCCCCCCCCACCTCACAAAATTTAACAACAGTGGGAAATGTGACAACAGCATTAACATTTATTAATGTATCAGTGGCAGCTGTATATATAATAAGTGTTTATTTAGCAGTGGAAATACACCGAAAAAAACCCCCCAAACCAAATTAAACACTGGGCAGAAGACTGAATACGGAGCATGGTTTTCCATCTTTTCATTTCCCCCCATGCGTTTTGGCAATTATTATTATAAATCTTTTGTACCACTGCATAAATTAAATAGCCAAAATGTGTTTTTTACCGTTTGGTCTTGCTTTTTAAAGAAAATAAATCCGTTACCAAACAACAATTAACATTATTATTATTTTTTTTTACATTTTTAAACTTTCTAGCAGACATTATACTGACAAACCACAATTTAACTTAAAATTAATCTGAATCATTGCTAATAAGACATTTACATTTAGAGACATACTGACAGTTTGTGTTTGTCGCCCATAGCATTGTCCCATGCCTTGTAAAAATACATAAAAATCATACCGAGCAACTGACAAGTAACACCATTTCAGTACAGATTTCGGTCATGCTTTGGACTTTGAACCCTGACTAACAAACTCATCATCGCTGTCTGAAAACATGCAATTTATGTGTGTATTACAAAATATAACATTCTGCAGTTTATTTACCAATTGTTTAAGACCATTACACAATTTAAAGCATCATACAGTAACCAGCAACAACCATCCCCTCCTCTTCTCGTTGAAGGCCTGTGATATGCTCTAAGTGCTTAATGATTTTTCCATCTTTCTCAGACAGTTTTAAATCTTTCCACACTGCCGACAAGTTTGCTGCTTTATATAGTGCAAGCCTCTCACTCTGCACTGGTTGCTCTTTGAGTGCAACACATCATTGTTTGGTACAATTTATTCAGTATTTTCACTTATTCCGAAATTAAATTATAAATAAATGTTGGTTGCTGAACATCCCTATTTAGCAGCAAATCAGCACAATAGAATAAAAGATAATTCAGCTTTGCAATCACAGGAATAAATGACATTTTAAAATATTTTCACATTTCACATACCATTTTAACTGTATTTGTAGCTAAACAATAACGTAGGAAACTAGGGCTGCACGATTAGGATAAAAATCATAATTGTTGATTATTCCCTTGAAATTGTAATTGTGATTATCAATTATGATTACCACAATTTACACTGAATGATGTTTATAACATTGTTTGATGCAACTGCATACTGTATTTTTTATATGAAAATAAACAAGCTGAAAACACTAGCTGAAAAACTGTGCTTTTCTATTATATTAAGCCTTAAATGTCCTATACATCGGATTGGTTTCTTCTTTAAATTTTTTTTTTTTTTTTTTATTACGTTAAATTATGACTGGTATTATAATGTTATACAAAAACTAAAATTTAAATAAATGGGAAAAACCTTAAGGTAAAATATAGAAAGATAAAAACGAATCTTAAGCATGCAGAATAACATAAGTGGATTTTGAACGATTAATTGCCACTTTGAACGAGAACGTAATTTGGCATCCATAATCGTAATTGCGATTAGAAATTCGATTAATTGTGCAGCCCTATACGAAACTTCTCAAAAACACTTTATTCCAAACATTTGAACACCAATACAAAAAGTGGAAAAATAGACTAGACTTCACTAATCAGCTATATATATATATATATATATATATATATATATATATATATATATATATATATAATATATATATATAAAAAAACCATGCAAACCTTGGCCATGAGTGTAGTTCCAAAGCCACCCTGGTAGTTGTTTGCCGAGGGCACTCCCTCCATAACTCCCGGGACAGGGTTGTATGTGTCACTTGACCAGCAGCGGCCAGAGCTCATGTTCAAGATCTTCGCAAGAAGCTTTGGGTCAAGCCCTAATCTGTGAATGCACGAATCAATACAAAGCCATTCCGGTTAAAAAGTAGAAATTAATACAATCTTTAGAAAAAGTAAATGCACTAAGACAGCTGTTTAATTTAATCATCTGTATTATAGTTTTTGCTGAAAATGTACACATCCACGATGTGAGTGTTTCTCTTCATCAGAACAGATTTGGAAAAAAAATTACTCATAATTTGGCCAGAAGTGAGAGTTTTAGGTTAAAATGCAAACACACTGCTTTTCACTTCACAAGACTGAATTAGTGTAGATTATTGTGATGCTTTTATCAACTATTTTGGGTTCTGACGGCACCCATTCACTGCCGAGGATTCACTAGTGATCAAGTGATTCTACAATTCAAATCTGTTATGAAGAAGAAATAAACTCATCTATATCTTGGATGGCCTGAGAGGGTGTACATTTTCATCCAATATTCATTTTTGGGTGCACTATTCCTTCAAGTAATTCAACTGCGAACTGCACCTGATTCCCAAGTTCATGGTCTCTGCTGTTCCAATCATCCCAATGGCCAGCAGCATATTGTTGCAGATTTTAGCTGCCTACAAACAAGGAAGAGAGAGATTATGACCAGAAATAAATCAGCACCTTTCTAAGAACGGCACTATATTCTTAAAGACATCCTGTTTGTACCTGTCCAGTGCCAACTTGGCCACAGTACACCACATTAGCACCCATACAGGTCAGAAGTTCCTTGGCTGCATTGAATTCTTCCTCTGGCCCACCAACCATAAAGGTGAGCTTACCTGAAGTGGCAGCACCAACACCTGAGAAATATAGAAAATGATGCAGATCATATTGTACATTACACACACACACACTCAATGTACAGTTCCCCCCAAAATGTTCATTTTGTAATTGATCCACACTTATGTTGTTTCCAGAGGTGGAAAGAGTACAAAAATATTCTACTCAGGTAAAAGTACCATTACATTAATGAAATTTTACTTAAGTACAGGTAAAAGTACCAGTCTAAAAATCTACTCAAGTAAAAGTAAAAAGTAGCTCATTTAAACTTTACTCAGAGTAAAAATTACTTAGTTACATTTTAACAGTGAGAGGGAGTCAAAATGGGACAGGCCAAGAGTGTCAAACTCAGTTCCTGGAGGGCCACAGTCCTGCACAGTTTAGATATAACCCTAATTAAACACACCTGATCCAGCTAATCTAATCATTTAGGTTTATTTGAAAACTACATGATATGTGTGCTGGAGCAGGGTTAGAACTAAACTCTGCAGGGCTATGGCCCTCCAGGAACTGAGTATAGGTATATTAATCTCAAACTAGTTGTTTTTAATTAAAGGAATCAGTTATTTAGAATAATAAAACATTTGGGCTGTTACCAGGCAAATCAGTATCAACAAACTCATCTTTTAATGCAGAGGAAATGCAGAAGATTCATTGGAAGTGGCATTTAGATGTATTACACTGTTTAGTGCAGGACAAGAATGCATTTAACCTGCAGTTACAAATGCATGAATAATGTTTTGATATACAAGACATAAAATGTTGAATACTCATTTGAAATGATAAGAAATTAATTATTTAAAAAAAAATCAAAAGATACTTTAAATGTGAAATTAAAATGGCCAGTATGTGTCAGCAAGTCACTGTTAATAAGTGAGTCATTGCGATTGAACCGAATCATTTAAACGGTTGATTCATTCAGGAACGAAACACTGTCACGTTGCTCAGAGACGCAAAACTGTGCTTTGGTGGCTGTGTTTGGAATTATTTTCTGTTGTAGAAATAGAGCTAAAAAAGGCAATATGGTGTCTAAAACGCAAGTCTCTTAATTAACTTGTTTACTGAACTGTTATATATATGTATGTATATATTCATGATGATTTTTGGAGGAAACGATGGCATTCTTTGTGTGATTTTGATTTAATATATGAAATTATATAAATATGTGAATTTTCTGCCCCTATATCTTCAATTTTGTGATCATTCTAAATGCATTTTAGGAGACTGAATCACACAGTGAAAGAACGCACTATAAATGCGCGCGCACATCATTAAAACAAAAATAGCACACTCCTCACCAGTCTTTTTAGCTAATTTGTGCAAAACCTCTTGCTAAAATGTCAAAGCTTCATTTTAACCACCAATGCAACGATGCAATTATTTAGCTTACCTCTACATTCTTGCGCAGGGTTGATGTCTTGTCGAGATTTTATAAGCTGCTAGTTTGGTCTTCCTAGGCAAGTACAGCTTACACTGCATAATAGAGCATACATATGGCCAGGGGTTCACTTCATTTCCTTCGAGTTCAACTTCAGAATATGACGGGGTTTCGTTTTCAGCGGTGTCTGCACCACTAACGCCTGTTTTGTCCATCTGCATCTTTCTTGTGATTTTAGCGCCAGTTTGCCCTCCTGCCCATTATTTACTGACGAAGTTTCCAGGGAGCGATTTTTTATTTTTTTACTCAGTAATTAATGTGTTTTAAAATGTAGCGAAGTACAATACTTCAAACAAAATATACTTAAGTAAAAGTAAAATTACAGATTTAAAAAATTACTTTAAAAAGTATTAGTACACAAAAAAGCTACTCAATTACAGTAACGCGAGTAAATGTAATTCGTTACTTTCCACCTCTGGTTGTTTCAAACGTGCATGAGTGACTCACTGACTATAAAAGGAGCATCTCAGTCTTTGCAAGCAAAGCTGGGTCATGGCTCATCACGTTGTGCCAAATTTCAAGAGAAAAGTGTCAAATCAAAAATCTGAATTTAGGTCTTTCACCAACTACCACACATAATATTGTGTTATAAGGTTAATATAAGCTTCAGATAATCCAGAGAAACCACAGTACATGTAGGGCAAGGCAGGAGACCTCAGTTGAATGTGCTTGACATTTGAGCCCTCCGATGGCATTGCATAAGAAACCGTCATGATGCGGTGTTAAATATAGCCACACGGGCTCAGGAGTACTTCAGAAAACTGCTGTCACTTAACAGTCTGCTGCTGCATCAAGAAATGCAACTTGAAACTCTGTTACTCTAGGAGAAATCTATACATCAAGTCTATGCAGCGATGCTGCTGGGTTCTCTGGGCCAGAGCTCATATAGTCAAAAAGACAGTGAAAAGGTGTGCTGTACTTCGATGAGTCCACATTTCAACTTGTTTCTGGGAAAAATGGTTTCGAGTTCTCAGTCCCAAAGACCAAAATGAAACATCCAGACTTTCAGTGACAGATGCGAAAGCAAACACCTGTCATGGTATGCGAGTGCATCGGTGCAAATGGCATGGGTCACTGGCACATGTGCGAAGGTGCCATTGACATGGAGACATATATGCCTCTGTCCCAACTTTTTGGGAGATTTTTTTATTTTATTATATTTTTACAAAACGTCCCAACTTCTCTGGATTTGGGGTTGTACAAGTTCCACAGAAGACCACTGTAACAATAACAATGGAAGTGACGTTTCGATCAAATGTGTGACTGAAGACAAGTGACTGATGCTCTAATGTGATTGTTTCCACATCATCATACCAGTAACCTCTTTAAGCTTAAAAGATTGAGAGGACGTGTCTTCAAAATGTAACACCATCGAAGTGCCATAATTACTCTCAGAGAGGAAAGTCCTATAAATACACAAGCACTCCACCATCTGCTGTGAACACAGACACGCATGACGTCAGGGACAGTTTGTTGTGGCTCACGTTTGATTAAGCCTCCTTCACAGGCGCTAACACGGAGCTGAGAATAATGTCTGGAGGGTCTAAGTAAAGAGAATGAGCAGGTCTGTGGATTTCTTATGACTGCTTCACAAACCAAGAGCGGGTCCAGCGGTATGTTAGCCAAACCCCACTGACGCATACGAATTGGGAGAGGCAACAATTTAAGCAAAGCAAACTAGAAGCACATTGTTTTTATGTGCCAAAAAGACCAGAGGAAACAACTTCCTGATTAAAAAGGAGGATCGCCATAAAGCACAAACTAGCTGTTGACTGAGTTAAACCTTTCTTGTCGACAACGCAGGTCGTTTTCACACCTCAGGCTAATTTATAAGAAGCACACAAATTGGAGAAAAGTATGTGCATAGTACATTACACTAGACTTTTATAATTAAATTTTGACCCAAATGGATTGCTATTTAATATAGATAGATAGATAGAGAGAGAGAAAAAGAGAGAGAGAGAGAGAGAGAGAGAGAGAGAGAGAGAGAGAGAGAGTGTTGACTATTTAACAATTTGGGTCCTTGGAACCACTGGAAGAAAATATTGGTTGATTAAGATTAATGTCTACGCATCCAAATCATAAAGTATAACAAAGCTTTTCAAAACCAGTTTAGGTCCAAGCTTTACCCAGTTGAAAGTCTGCAGTTTTGATACTAACAATATTAATTCAAAGCAGAAAAAATAAATAAAATACTACTTGTGCATGTACGATCAGTCAAATCAATGACAATGAACCGTGGAAGCAACAATGTAGAAAAACAAAAGGAACATAAGTACAGCAAAACTTCTGCCTATATTAGTGAAGATTCTCTTCTCAGTTTACATGTCTTGGTAATTATATAGGAAAAAACCTTAGTAGGTACATTCAATTATTCTTACCGATGCGCTCTTATATTGGATACTGAAGAATGTACCTCTGCACAGATTCAGACGTCCCTATTTGCATACGATTCAATTCGAGTTTATTGTATAAATCGTGTGAGTAGGGCACTTCAAACACTAGATGCACATTCCAAAAAAAATTGGTGTGGGAATCACAGCTCTGCTGGTTGACAAACTTACCTTATAAATTTGTTTGCTCAAAGTCTACACCTCAGCTATATCTGCCACAGTATTATCCTTTACAGAATAGGTTTCTAAATGAAGGGTCACGTGAGACTATGGCATTAAAGTCACTGATTTTCAGCACTTGTCTCCATTTCCACCATAAGTTGAGGTCACAGGATCAATTCCCAGATGCTGGCTTTTGATTTAGTCCATAACTCAAAAGGTCCACACCAATGGCTGGATTAAGAAAATGGACAAGATGAGGCAGGTGATAAAACGCTTTCCTATCAACAAACTTGCAAATCACCCATTTCAGACTGAAACAGAGGACAGAGAGAATAAAACTTTGGGTAACTAGTGTATCTTGAAATTTGACTTAGCGAATTGTGATTGCGAAAACCACAATTCTTGAATTGGAGCCATAGATTCTTTAAGACATTTGTACCCATTCCCAGACAGTGATTGATTGCGTAACTGACTATGGGTGTGTGATTTATGAAACCTTTAAAAACATGCACTAACAAACGTTGTCTGCACTTACATATTCAGTTTGTGGGCAGTCAGGTTTCAGGTCACGAGGATAGCATAACATAGTATGCAATTTACCGCATCTATGTCTAGCATTCATACAGTGTTGGGTAGGAAGTGGCAGTTTTTGTAATCTCACCTCCAGACACTGGAGCATCCATGAAAACTGCTCCCATTTTCTCTGCGGCAACTGCCATTTCTTTGGAGACAGCTGGATCAATAGTGCTGGAATCAATGAGTAGGGATCCCTTCTTCACTTTCCTGTTGTAAAGTGAAGCTATCAGTAAACAAGATCTGTCCAGTACTGTACATGCCTCATTTTTTTTAAAATACTGACTTTAATTTCTCACCACAGTTAATTCAGCTAAAATTTCATTTAATCTGGATATCGTTATCTAAATTTAAAGTATGGATGAATATGTTTGATTTGACTTGGATTTTTTTTTTAACCCTCTCAAATTATGTTTGCTTAGTAAACTGAATTTCAAATGTTGTTTTCAGCTAAATCTATATAGCCTTTTTAGTTAAGACTTCCTTACTTCAGGATGCCATTTGGGCCTGTATACACATCTATAACATTGGGGCTGGAGGGAAGCATTGTGATGATTCGATCTGCTTTGTCTGCCACATCCGCAGGGCTGTCCAGGATCTGAGAACGGGGAAAAAAAAGTAGGTAGGTCTAATTCAAGCAATGTGGCAAAAAAAAAAAAAAAGTCATGTACCGTCAGACTGAAATAATATAATAGGACAATATTAAATCACACAAAGATTTTTGCAAAAGTGTGGAAAAATACAACTTATTGAAACAAATGGGTTCTCTATACCGTCAGAATGAAAACAATTATGAACTCAATCGTACAAAGCATGCACATCACAGGGTTTAACAAGTCAGATGTGACCAAGATAAGTTTTATGTCCGTTATCCTAACCTGAGCTCCAAGTTCCTGTAGCTCTTTGCAGGACTCTGGAAATACATCTGAGGCTATCACTGGATATCCATGTTTTATGAGGTTCTTTGCCATTGGGTTTCCCATGTTCCCCAGGCCAACGAAGCCCACCTGGGTTTTAGAGGCCATGGACCTGATGGAGACTAAAAAGAGACATGAATTATATAATCAGTGTCATATTTAGAATTTCACATCAGCATTTAACATATGACTGTTACAGATTAAATATGACGTGCAGAGTCTAAGAATAGATCTTAAGTCTGTGCATGCTGACCAAGAGGCAGATATGTGCAAATACACTGGATATTAGATTAAAAATGTCATTTTTGTTATCAAACAAAAAAAAAACTAAATGATTCCGTGAAAAAGCATCACAGAAAGTTGATAAAATTTCAATCTCGTTAGATGAACTTGACGTATCATGATACTATATATTAAATCTCACTCATAGATATATCAGAAGAGAAGACTTTGCAATTACTACAATTTAACAACCGTCCACCATTTAGTTAAACAGCGGCTGAGTCTGTTCACAATAAGTATAAGTTAACTTAATTGTCTTCTCGTGTTTCAGTGGCTTAATTTACACACAATGACTTTAGCCTAATAGCTATTACCGAGAGTTGCCAGTGCATTGCATTATATCAGATGTTTGCCGCGCGGACAAAACTGCATAGAAGTGCACAATAGTAGACAAAAACATCATTTTCAGGATAAAGGTGCAAACACATTACCCTGCACGGCGTTGACATGGTTATGACACTTCCCTACAAGACAGCGCGAGCCCCTTAACAGAGCGGCCATGCTGCTTCGCTCTTGACCTTCGACTTACAATGACGCCATTGGATAATCGATGACAGACACGTGTGCCTCCATACGTTTCATGGATCTTGGAACTCTTCGTCCAATGACATTCAAGGGAAGGCGGGACATCCTTAAAATCTCATAATAGATAAATCGAAAAAATAAAAACAAAAACCATGTAACTGCCCTAATTCAGTCTACTATTTATTTTCATTTGTGCTTAATAAAATTATTTAATCGTATTTATGATATGTAAACAGAAACATTTGTCTTATTAGAAAATTATATACACATATATATATATATATATATATATATATATATATATATATATATATATATATATATATATATATATATATATATATATATATGATTATAAAATATTTCACTAACGTTTACTCGCTCAACCTTAGGACAACTCTTAGGGAACTTAAAAAATAAAAATATAACTATAATATTACGCGACAAAAAAAAGGCTTATTAAACAATCTAAATATGTAGAATTTGAGTACATCATATGTTAATAATAATATAAACCAATTACGGTATATTATTTTGCGATACAACTACATTTATTTATTTATTTTTCTGGTTTACTAACTAAATGTGTTCGTTTGAATAAAAAAGTGCATCCAAATGACATCAAAACTACCCTTAAACCCGTATAATTCTCGGTATAATGACACACGTCAGTCTTAGTCTGTGAGTGGAATCCACCTGAAGACGAACACTGGATCGAGCAGTGGCGGATATTACGTGTGTGACGCGAGCGGTGTTGTTGTTATTGTGTTGTTCCGGGAAACCACAGACACGAACAGATCGGGGGATGTACTTTGATACTGGAAAGTGCGTCAAAAACAGCGCTGGGTTTTTCTGTGATACTTCAGCATGAAAATGAGGTATTGTGCCGTCTTTTATTCACTTGTATTGTCTGTCTATATGCGTATTGGCCTTAAATATCTACTATGAGTTTATGTTACTGACTTTTAATATAATTTGAGCTCTGTTGTGGTGAAAGGATGATAAGGGTTGTTCCTGAACTATCGGCCTCATACTTTGACTTGACTTAGGATATTAACTGGTGCTTAGGATATTAAATGGTGCATTTTTATACAGAAATAAAGACCACATAAGATATAGATTTGGGATGATTAAATGCTGATTGAATTGCAAAAGCTAATAAGCTGTAATTGTCTTGACTTCATGGTTTGTTATTGTTTAGCCAGACGGCTAAGACGAGCTAAAACCTGCTAGCAAGCTACATCGCTACCACGGGCTTAGCTAATATAGAAAACTTGATGTATATGGAGTATATTTGGTATAACCTTATAATATTTATTATACCATGCGGTATGAAATATATATTTTTATTGAACTTTTCTTCGTTACAACACGATAAACAGTCGGAAGTTGTAATAAGTGTAAGTGCTGGTAACTTCGGCGTATTAGCAAAACATTTATGTTTAGAAAACCAGTATGAAGAAAAATAAGTTTTTTTTGTTCAGTCATTTACTCGTATAACTAATTAGATTTAAGCTGCGTCATCTAATGTCACATTTATGTTTGTGTTGTGCTATTTTTAGACAGACGACCTTTGGATTGTCAGGAAAAACAGTGTCAAGGAAGTTATAACTAAACAGCCGCAATAAATGCAGTTTTTTTTGTTGTTACAGGGTTAAATGATCGTGTTAACATGAAAAAAAGACATTTTAACAGTTCAAGTCAATAAGACACGTATGAAGGTATTTTTGATTCAAAACGACTTAACACCTGTGACAGTGCGATTTGTAGTTGTAGAGAAAAGCCACACATGTGTATCAGTAAAGTTGAAGTCACAGAGATAAAAAAAAGTCTACAGGTTTGCAACTCTTAAAACATTTCTCTCTGTAACTTCAAATTTACTGATACACGTGTGGCTTTTCTCTACAACTACAAATCGCACTTTCACAGGTGTTCAGTCGTTTTGAATCAAAAATATCTTCATAGACACGTCATCTTTGACATCACTACTCGGATAAAGGACATAATAATTTTGATTTGAGAGGAAACATTTATTTTATTGGCAAAATATTTTATTCCTAAATGCAAATTTGCTCTAAGATTACCCAAATTAAATAATTTTCTGTGTGACTTCAACTACTTAATCAAGACACTGAAAATAATTAACAACAAAAAAAGTGTCAAACTTTTGAAACTGTATGATGTTTTGTTGAGTGAAATGTAATTTGATTTAACCTCCTTCTTTTCTGTCTTCATTGTTTTTAATACTTAGGGTATTTACTGTCGTCCTTCTCTTTTTTTCTCATTGTCATCCACCGTCATTTCATTGTTTTTAATACTTAGACTATTTACTGTCTTCTCTTTTTTTCTCTCATTGTCATCCACCGTCATTTCATTGTTGTAATTGTTCAACTTTTTCTATACTTGCTGTCTGATTGTTAATCATCAAATAAAAAAATATATATATTGATTTGAGATAGATGGGGAGCTATTCTATTTTCAGCAAGTTTTCACTCCTTCGCGTGCTGAAATGTGCCGTGTGAAAAATCTTTTTCTTTTCTTTTTTTCAGCAGCGCTCAGCTGTTTGTGAAAGCTTGATGGAATCTCTTTAGTTTCGGGAATTTCCTGCACTGCCGCTGTACTCACTGCGCTCTTATACAGATGTTTCTTTAGATAAAAAAAGAAAAAAATGAGCTGTGTGAATGAATTTATGTGGCAGCTTAGTGAAGAATAGTTAAAGAATGTTTTTATGTACAACACCGTGTTCCTCAAATCATTTGCAATGCTTATTTTCCCCCAAGCAAGACAAACTGAAGAAACTGCTCAGGTAAACCAACAGGCAACTTTAAGGTTTTCTCTGCTGACATATTTTTAAGTATCAACGTGATTACAAAACAAATGACCTTTTCTTATCAAGTGCGGTTAGTGTTCATAACCACACAGAAAAATCTCAACAATCATCAGACTCTGTTTGTTCATTGCTTACTGAGTCATCACCTTATGAGTGTGAGATGTGACGAATGTTTCAAGTCTGTAAAAAGTACATTACTACAAAACTGGTCCATTTCCCAGAGTTTGATAGTTGTGGTGGTCATGATAATTTGACCTACCTCATTTTAGCTTAGTTTCAATAAATGCAGTTTACTTTAATAAAGTATTATGCTTTGAAGAGTCTTTATTTTAAATTATGGAGGTATTTAAGAGGAGTTGAGAAGTGGCTGAGTGCTATTTAATTTAAGATGAAATTGGCTTGTTTCAGCCAGATATTAAAGTTATCATCATTTACTCACCCTAAAGTAATTCCAAACCTGTATGCATTTCTTTCCACTGTTGAACAAAAAAAAAAAGAAGAAGATGTTTTGAAGATTGTGATTAAGTAAACAGTTCAATGGTCCCCATTGGATTCTATAGTTTGGAAAAAGAACACCCTAGAAGTCAGTGGGGAACAGAAACTGTTGTAGCAAGGATTCTTGAGACATGGGACAAATATACAGTATATGTATGTGTGTGTGTGTGTGTGTTTGCGTGTGACAGAATGAGGCTTCACAACCACATTTTACTCCTGGTCGACAACAACATATATTTATTAAAACAATTAAAAACCAAGCAGTATCAATTTCAGCTTGCATCGTGATGTTATGATAGCCCACACAGGCTCCTCTGAGTTTTATAGTTTTTTAAAATATGTAATTTTAGGTAATTGTGTTTAATGAACCTATTATATACCTATAGGCCATTTGATTTATTTTGAATAAATACTTAAAGAAATGACAAATGTAAATCACATCAAAACTTTTAATTCATCAAAATTAATTAATATGAATTAAATTAATAAATAAGTTGACTTTCTTGCAGTAATAACTGATGCATTATTGCTTGTGTGTGATTTTGAAACTATTAATTGTGCAGCAATTATCAGAAGATTTAATAACATGTAATTAGTAAAATAGACAAAATAAGCTGTGTGTTCTGTTCCAGCCAATGACCTTTTTCATAATGATGCATAAAGATATTCACTCTAGATAACTGTAGAATCTGGCACAGAATATTTTCAGGTGTCTCTTCTGTGTTTCATTTCTTATATGGGTCTTGTATTCCCACAGACGCAGCTGCTGATAGACAGATGGCATTATTCCTGGAGGGGACAGCAGCAAGCAGCACCATGGAAACGTCCAATTTTGCCCATGTCATATTCCAGAATGTGGGGAAAAGTTACCTTCCTCACGCAGCATTAGAGTGCCATTACACCCTCACGCAGTTCATTAAACCACATCCCAAGGACTGGGTCGGCATATTCAAGGTGACAGTTGTTTTTATACCTTCTCTTTTCTGCCATGTTTTGCAGTGTCTACCAAAAGAAGAATAGATATTAAGAGATTGTAACTTGGCTTAGATTCTTCTGTTTCATCTCATCACCATTCCACCTTCAAACAAGTCACTTACATTTAAGATTTTATATGAAGAAATATAATTCATTACAGTAAATGTAACATTTTAGTATATTAAAACAGCAATTCTTCGTAATGAGTTCCAGAAAATGTAAAAACCTCTAGTATGAAGGTGGATTGTATACAAGACAGTTGAAAACTAGGCCGTGAGTAATAGACTACAGAGATACAGTCTTTACAATGGCACACACTGTACTATAAAGGTACTAGATCATGTCATTTTCACAACTTTCAAATCTTTTTTTATGAGGTGTTTGTCAACAGAGAGTCGTTTCATCAGCTAAACAATTGGTGTGTTGTTAAACAACTGCACCGCCTCATTTTCATTCCTGTCAAAAATGAAATATGGCGCTTACCCCAGACTAATGTCCCACCCTGACTATTCCCGCATTTTCCAGTGGTTTAGATTTTTACTTGCCCTGCCAATATTTTCATTTCCAGTTAACTTTTACAATTCTCTATTCCAACTTCAATACCACAGTAAAAACTACAAGCCTAACAAATATAAAGTTCAAACATTATTAAGTGAACAGTCAGTAATAAAATATGAACAAATAAACAAAGACTAGCAACAAAACAAAGATACAAATTAAACAATGCTTTACGTTCTTCAGATTTATAGGTGTTTAGGTACAGAATTTTATAAACAAATGGAAAATAATGCATAGTATTCACTCTATAAATTAATTACAGATTAAAAATAGTTCAAGTTATTGGGTCAAGAGCAGTGAGTGATTTTACAAATAGTAAATTAGGCCTAGTCCGTGTTATTTTTAAGACACAAATATGGATCCAATATAAGCTTAAACATCCCATTTCTTTCTCAACTGTTTATGTTCACTCAACACATAAACCGTTTTTGAGTATAATCACCAAGATGGGAATGTGTGTTTGTCTGTTCAAGGGAAAGAAGACATGAAGTGGAACTCATTTCTGTGTTTGCACGCATCCTTTTGCACTTGAATGGTTTCAAATCACATGTTTGAATTGGCAACGTTTAAAAATGATGAGGATGCAGCAATGGCCCGATCGGGCCAGTGACAAATCCGTCAACTGTCTCCTGCATCTTTCCCCCTGGTCCCGGGCCATCGAGCACTGACTAGTATGGCCTTCTTTTGTGGTTTGGTCTACATTTTGTCCGTTTTTTTTAGACCTGACGTCACTGTTTACTGTGTTGCTGTAAGCTGTTAACAGATTAAACCAGCGACAGTTGTTTGGCAAATACAGGCTTAGTTCTCTGTTTTCTTTTTTTTAAGTATGAATCGCAGTGTAGTCGTTTCCTTGATCCCATTTTATTCGACTAAATCATATATCAGCTATTAAAGTGAAGTATTAGAATATAAAGGATTCCAGTCAACACAATGTTAACCTATTGGACTTTCAGCCCTCCTTTTTTATGTCTGCTACCGTTTTTACTTATTTCAAGACAGTGTTCAAGTCAGCCAAGTTGGTTTCTTACCATTTTATAGGAATCATGTGTGATGTTACTGCAACATTTAATGTCTTGATTCCATTTCCCATCTTCACTTTCCGCAGTGTGGAAATTACAAGGCCCTGCTGTCATATTTGGCAGTGTAATGTTTGGGGAGTCGCCATTACTGCTGCTTAACATAATGTTGGATTTCCTGCCAGTCACTTAAATGTTTCCTGCTGTAAAATATTTTCAGAACCAGATTTTGAGTCTAAATCTGAAAGACTGCTTTTTTTTGAAGATTTCATTTAAGAACACATAACTGCTGCTGTTATATATAGTGTAACCAAAATGTCTTTACTTGATGCTTACTAGATGCATTAAAATGATCACCTGCTGTGGTTTTTGAGGAAGATGTTTTTATGGAGAGCTAACTAGGAAATGAATCTCTTTTAAAACCTGTGAAATGTGGAAATGTGGTGCTACTCCCTGAATTGATGGGCTATGTCTTATTCATGTTATTCGGGAAAAACTGTGAATCATATCCAGGAAAATCTCAGTCACGACTCGTTCCCCTTCTAACAAGGTTTTCATCAAGTGAACATGAACATTTACTAGCGGCTTGTATAACAGAATGCGGTTTGAGTATTTGTGAAAGATTTTGGCAGTTTGCTTGGCAGAGAAAAATCTATGTATTAAAACCCACTGGTAGTTTGAAAAATCCACTGTGTTGGCACAAATCGGTGCATCATGCTGGAGTGTAGTTGAACTCGCGAGTGTGGTCACGACGGTGTGCACGGGAATGAATTATGTGTGTTGGCAGGATAAGTGGGGTGGGGTGTTTTGGCTCCATCTGCTTTCTGGGGTTCCCCAGCTACTGCTGGATGGGAGAACATAAAACAAACAGCATTTACAGAATTATGGATGTGGATTGTACGGAGAGAGGAAATAAAAGGAACATCTGACTGCTGTAGGTTAGTGGAGAGGGAGTTGAGTGTGGTCACTGTCATGGTTTAGTGTCTGGGTTCAGATCCAACCAGATCAAAGTGGCGTTTTAGAACTTTTTACTTTGTGTGTGATATAGTGAGTCTGATAAAGCTGTTATTTAATGGCCGGCTGTCAGGAAGGCTTCTGCTTCTCAGCAGTTCTATCACATTCTGGCCAATGTTTTTGATTAAAAACCCCCCGTGAGAAACAGGTACAACTTTCAAATTCTTGGAAGGTGGATTTAAATCTCCATAGTTCACAGTCCATCTGATTCATATCAAATGGAAAGAGCTGGCTAAAATCACCAGTTCTGTTCTGATTGACTTTGAGATTGCGAAGTTCATGCAATTAAATCTTTCGAAGATATTTACAGTTTGGTTCAAGTAGTTAAAAAAAACAAGATATCCTTGAGAACAAAGTGGTGTGGTGTTTTCAAAATTACCGAGGTATTTAGGGTTGTACATCAATATGAATTTCCTTATTCAGTTCAATTCTGATTCAAAAGCTGTGGATTGGATTTTAATTACATTCTAAATAACATGGACATTATAGCTGATATATGCCTGTTTTGCTTACATGTGGAAAAAATATACAGGGAAACTTCCAACGTGGTGCATTACAAAAATATGATATATCATACACAGCAATATATACATACAATATATTTACATATAAGGGGTTCTTCAGCCAGAATAAGCTGTAATATGTGGATCAAACTTTGTCAATCAACCCTCTACGGACGCCTAGGCAATTGAATCGGCATTGGCTAGTAAATTTTTTAGTTTACTCACCAGACATACACACACATGTATAAAAATAGATGTTTGTAAAATGGCACGGTTTTTTAAATATCTGAAAGTACATTCTTTACATCAGTCTGTCAAGCATTATAATAATCAAGTATTATTTAATAATAGAACTTTAGTGATTAGAAATAAACTTGATTACCATGTTTGAATGCATATTAGCTATTTTAAATGAACATTAATAGACTGGGGGTGGTGCTTCTCACAATGTAGACGGTTGACAATAGTAAAATATCTGTCTTTAAAGGGTAAGTTAACTCAAAAATGTTTCACCTCCTACTTGTTTCTATCTGTATACCTGTTTCTTTCTTCTGCTGAACAGTGAACACAAAAGTAGAGATTCTGAAAAGTGTGGGTAACCAAACAGTTGACGGTAGCCATTGATTTCCATTGGAATTTTTTTTTCTCCATACTATAGATGTCCGTAGCTACCATCAACTGTTTGGTTACCAACAGACTTCAAAATATCTTCTTTGTTTCACAGAAAAATAAATTAATATAGATTTGGAATGCTATGAGGGTGAATAAATGATAGTGGAATTTTCATTTTTGGTGAACTATCCCTTTAAAAGGTTTTGCGTTACCCTGGGAAGCTCCTACTTCTGAGTTGGCTAGTCATTATTATTATTAAACATTATATCAGAAAAATAATACAGAAATATTGTGATTATTACATTGCTTATTTATGCATAGCATCTTATAAAAATGTTTTTACATAAAGAAAGAAAACTGTGAAAGGTAAGTGATTAATTGACATCTTAATTTGTTGTGGGCAGTGTCGTTCGGTTACAGGCATCCCGAGTTTGAATCTCGGCTCATGAACCTCTCTGCTCTATGCGCTATGCTCTAATTCGTACATATTACCTTAATAGTACTGTAGTATGGCACAGAAAATTACGATTATTCTTTTCTTGGATATTTATATACTCACATCTCATAAATCTGATATTTCCAACTTAACCTGAATGCCACTTTATATATCAACTGAAAAAACAGATGCAATTCACACAGTTAAAATCATTACATACAGGAATGGCAGTTGCTTCTTGAGTACATTGGTTCTATATAATTGTACTCACTGTCCAATTGCAATCTTTGTTTATGTTCCGAATTATAATGGAACTTACATTTATGTAGTCTGACATGCCACGGGATCAGAATGTCTTCATATACCCTGAAGGGAAGGCGTGTTCCTCCAAACAGAGCTGGCTGACTGACATGCATTTGTCTGCACCCAGAGACACAGAATAACCTCTGGCAATGAAGGGCACATGATCATAAATCACAACATGGCCCTGTCTGTGTTGACAGATAAAAAGCAGCCATGCCAAACACCAGAAAATTGCAAGACCTGTTCCATGAGTCATTTGCCTGGAGCGGCAGGCAGTCGCAAGGCTATTATTGCCACCTAGTGTTTTTAACAGGAGATTAACTAATCATACCTGAACGCCAACTTTATGAAAGGAAAGTCTCGGAATCCAAATACACTTGGAATCAGGAAATCTTAATATAGCGTAAATGTGATTTAAGCAGTGGAGAACTCCAACTACTTCCTCCTCTTAGTCACCATTATCTGAGCCATAACATTGTATGTTATGACATAAGATTATGTGTAAGGATATTTTAAAGCCTCTAAATGAGAAATGCGCATAGCATCATTGAATTTGCCTTTTGCCTATTGTTTCTTGTTTGAGCAGGCATGCTGCCTGTGGCTCACTTGTGAAGTTGGAATGGTTACAGAGAGAGTCTAGTTGAAAAACTTGTGAGCGTCATGTTGGATTGTCAGAACACGCCATCAGACTAGCCGTGAAGGAGGTGAACACTGCTTTGTAATTATCCTGTCAGTGCAGTAGGTGTTCTCTGTACTGCATCCTGATATATAGACTGGTTGTACCCATTGCTGCATGAAGTCAGCACAGACAGAGTCATGGGCCAAGTCCGTGCGTCATTGCGAGTCAGGAAATTAGGTACTTTCTCACAAACACTGGGATGTTCTTTTGTTCTTTTTAGAGTTGTATTCATTATATGCTGTAGTTCCAGAAAGTGTTTGTACACATGTAATATAGTTACTGCACTAAATATTAAACTGCATGGCTTTTATAAACAAATTATTCTATTTTTTATTTTTATTTTACAGTTAGTGTATGTGGGAGAATTCAGATTCACATTTGCCAAAAGATGCACCATTTATTTAGTTTATGTTTTTTGTTTGTTTAGAGGCATGTGAATAAAAGTAAAATATTGTTATAATATAATTATTACAGTTTAATTATATATTTACAAAAAGTTTGGAATAATTGTGATTTTTTTTTAAATGCTTTTAAAATAAGTATTTTACGCTCACCAAGGCTGCTTTTATTTGATTTAAAATATATTATAAAATTTATTTTTGAGTTATTCTTGATTTATTTTAAATATTTCACAAATTACCGTTTGTACTGTGTTTTATCAAATAAATTCAGCCTTATAAAAGAGTATAAATTATTTTATATTTGGTGAGTATAAGATTATTTATTTAAAAAGAAAATACATAATTTTTCCAAACATTTGACATACTGTATTGTAAAATTACATTTACATGTAAGTTTACATTTAGTCATTTAGCAGATGCTTTTATCCATTCCAAAGCCACTAACAAATGAAGACAATAGAAGCAATTAAAATCTACAAAAGAGCAACAATATGTAAATGCTGTGACAAGTCTCAGTTAGCCAAATGCAGTACACAAGTTTTTTTTTATATAATAAATAAAGAATATAAAATAAGAACAATTAGAAAAAGAATAGGGAACATAAGTGTTCGAGGGTCTTTTTTAAATAAAATTAAAAAAGTCAAAATTATAGAGAATGTAAGAGCGCAATTTTTTATAATCAAGAAAAAGAAAACAAATAGTTAGTATAGAAATATAATAGAAATATATGTGTTATGTAAATTGTTTATATGGATAGTGGTTATATGTATATGTATGTTTTTTTTTAATTCATTAGGTTTACCTTTTGTCCTTGCAGTTTTTTTATGTAATATAATATTACTTTAAGTAATAAAAAAAACTATTTATATATTTTATGTTTTTCCCCCCATCAAAATAGTTAGCCAGTGAATTATAGTTATTGTACTTATTAGTCATTTTTTTGCTGTTTTATTTTTATTTTATTTTAAGTCTAGATTTATTTGTGCTTTCATCCTGAATGTTCTCATGCCACTTTCATTCTCATCCATCTTTTTTTTTCCTTTGGTTAGCATTCCCTGCTCAAACCTAAATGAGAGACACACAGGGGCTTAATTGTTGCCCTCTTTCACCCCGAACGTCTCTAATGAGTGGAGTTTGGTTCGGGCAGTAATGACGCTCTGTATGGGCCATGCCTTTTAATGGCTTCCTGCTATTTACAGCTCCAGCACCTCGGGCAACTTTCTTGTACAATCAGGGGACTTCTGCAACACTAATGTTGTTGAGGACATACAAGGACAGCTGTATGGTTTGAGCAAACAAGTCACACACTTTTCTAATACGACTGAGCTGTAGTGAGTTTGCATTTTTTAGGGTGTGTGTGTCTCTGTGTTACTTCCAGGATGCTATAGAGTTCCCACGTTGATGCCAATAGCAGGTACCAGGCTTGTAGTTTTGCATGTTCACAAACACAGTCAGCCCGATGTGAGTCTGATTTTGTTTGACAGTTTTATGACAGAGGGCTGAAATTATGGATGTATTTTCTGTACTCCCCCTCATCAACCATCAGTTAACAACACATAAAATTCATATAATTACATCTTGGTTTCCATTCTGAAGTATGTATAAAATTTTCACCTATTTTCTTCTTCCTGTTAAGGCTGAGTTGTAGCCGCGCTTCCTCAACCGAACATATTCACGAGGCTATGGCCAGAAACATGTGGTAGATAGGCTGAGGTTCACTTGCCCCCGTAAAACACAGCCGAGTGCATGTTTTTATGTTCTCATCTCAAAGGCTTTCTACTAGGCCTCATGGAGATGAGAAAAATGCACAATGTGCCAAAGAATCTTACAACATGATGTGAATCAGGCAATAGTCAAGACCACGACAGCCTGACGAAGCCTTTACAGTCTTCCTATTAGTGTATGTGGAAAAATTCACATAAAACCTTAGTTACTTAACAGCTTCACATTTGCCAACTGATTCATTATTTATTTATTTTTTTTGTTTTTGGGTTTTGATTTTAAAAGCCATTTGAATAATTTTTTTTAATATGTTAAAATATATATTGTTATTAAAAATGTATTTTATATTTTTTTCCAAAAGTTTGGAATAATGACGTAAAAAAAAATGTTTTTCATTAATTCATGAATATTTGAACTTATTATAAGTTATTTTACATTGTAATTGTATTTCACAATATTACTGTTTTACTGTATTTATTAATTAAATAAATACAGCTTTGGTGAGTATAAAAGATAAAAAAAAAAGGTTTATTATTGTAGTATGTATATTGTGAAATTACGGAGATGTTATGTTAGGTGCTTATATGGATGGGGGTTATATATCTGGGATATTTATGTATGTGTGTATTTGCCAGGTTATACAAGTACTAAACATTATAAAATGTATCTGCTGTACATTTTATAATGTTTTTATCCAACTGGAGGGTATCTAGAATTCTGGACAGGAGTTTTTTTTTTTTAAACAGTATAGATTTATAATATTTTACAGCAAAGTTCTGTTGAATGCTTGATTCTAATTGGTTGTCAGATGTTCTAAGAAGATGACTACTCTTGCATAACTACACAGCTGTGAATTGTGGCAAATCTTGAATGTGTTACAATTTCATGACAATTTGCCAAATTATTTCATTTATTTAAATGGATTTCATTCTACCACAACAAAAGAGCCACAGAAAACAAATACACTAACCAAGCATTTAAATATGACAAACAATAGGATATAAATATCAAACGACTTTATTTCCAAAATGACTTTTAATGCTCTTTCTCTCTCTCTCACACACATCTCATAGAACCTTGTTTGAACCATTACCTCTCTACTTTATGACTGAAACAGTTTCACTATTGAAACATAACATTTCTCATTACTACAATAATGGTGACATTATCTCCCTGAAGGCTCGGGCTGTTTATAAGTAAGCAAGAAGGTACACAGAAGTGTTTTGGTAATGAAAACAGGGTCAATGTGGACCTCATTTACTTGAATCTAAATTATTGCTGTGGAGTATAAAAAAATACCAGAGGTTAAAGTCAATTATGCTAACCCTTTAAAAACTCTCTGTCTCTGACAGGTTGGCTGGAGCACCGCTCGTGACTACTACACGTTCCTGTGGTCACCTCTTCCAGACAACTACACCGAGGGAGCCGCGGTCAACAGATCTGTGGTTTTCCAAGGTAAAATGTCAGTGGGGTTTCATGCTAGCATTTCTTCAATGAGTTTCATGCCAGAGAGAAAGCCCCTCAAAGGTTCGTTGAGGGCTTTTAATATGTAGTGATGGATGCAATAAAATAGCAAACACCAAGGCCTCCTATTAGAGGGCTGAAGTGTTGATGGGCCAGTTTTACTGGAGTGGTTCAGGTCACATACTGGAATCTTTGTAAGGGATTACAGAGTTTTCATGGCATGAGTCCGGATTCCTCACAGCAATTAAGAAAATATACCATTAAATAAAATGACATGAGTCTATCATATAGCTGGAGTGGAACTGTAAAACTGTGATGTAAATAATGGATTTTGGGCTAGTTTGGTGTTAAATACTCCATGAACTGCTCTAATGATAGGATTGTTCTCTCTGCTTGATTCTGGGGTATTTTACAGGTTACTATGTCCCAAATGACGATGGTGAGTTCTACCAGTTTTGCTATGTCACACATAAGGGAGAGATCCGTGGGGCTAGCACTCCATTCCAGTTCCGCGCCAACAGCCCCACAGAGGAGGAACTGCTGACAATGGAGGATGAAGGAGGGTCTGATATCCTGGTGGTCACCACCAAGGCTAGTTACCTGGAGGTAAGGGGATTTTGTTTCGTAACTATTGAACTCAAGGTTTCTTGAACTGTAGTTGAACTATTTATTTCTAGTCAGTTTTCACATGCCAGGATTGTCACTTTTGGTTCTTTTTCCAGCAAAAGATGGAACAAATTCAACAGGAAAAGAAGGAGCTCTTGGAAAACCTGAACCTACTTCAGAAAGAGAGGGATGAACTGATTGATGAGAAGAACAGACTACAGAAAGAATATGAGCTGGAGCAAGAGAGCAGCGCTCAGCTCAGGAAAGATGTGCAGGTGAGAGGATGGAGAGAGAGCGAGAGAGAGAGAGAGAGAGAGAGAGAAAAGCTTGAGTTAAAAGAAAGGAAAAGGAATTATTTTCCAGATTTTTGTTACTATCCTTTCTTGAAATCATTATATTGTGCATTATATTGTGTTTTAAACATTTTATTGAATGGGTAAAAGACAGTATTTTGTCCTTTCAGATATGATGTGCAAAAAATGGCAAAAAAACATTTTTTCACAGGTTCACAGGCTGTCAGCACCCTCTAGTGAGAGTCTCTCTTTGGACTCTTTACATAAAAAATACATCAAATTTAATAATAATTTACAATCTTTACAGACATGACAATCATCATCATCATTGCCCATTGTTGCTTTTAACTGGCAATTTTCATAAAGTATACATTTATCAGCTCTGAAGCAGAGCTAGTTTAAAGATGAAAACAAGCACACCCATTTCTGGCTGTTAATTTTATGACCACACTTTTATATGTTGTTTATGCGCTGCTAAAATAATTCTAAAAATTCTGCACATGAAGTGGTACTGCAGAAGAGACTGGAGTGGGATTTGGAGACTTGCTTTCCCATTAGTCATGTTTGCAGATTCTCTGAGAACACACTCAAGTATAACTTAAGAGCCAATAATCTATTCTGCAATAACTCCCATCATTCCTGCAGCAGCTGTGGTGACAACATGCTTATGACCAAGGGAATTTGCTCTCTTATCTGTTTTTGTGTGTACACAGGAGTTGCAGCTGTCTGCCAAGAGCTTGCAGGAGGAGAGAGAGGAGGTGAAAAGGAGAATGGAAGAGAGTACGGCACGACTGTTGCAGTTAGAGGAGGATCTGATCGGAGTCACACAAAAAGGCCTGCAGAAAGAGACAGAACTAGACTGGTGCGATTTCCCACAATAATGAAGTAGCCACAAAGAAGCAATATGTATATTATAACAAACTAGGGTTGTCATGATACCAACAGTTCCATAATTCAAAATTTCGACGTTCTCATTTTCCAGTGCCACAGATAAAACAAAATACTATGGGTCCACGTTTATGTCTAAAAAGTATCTTTACAACAACAAAAAATCCATGTAGCCTTCAAATATTTTACAATCAAGTTTTTCTTTTTTCAAGTAAACAACCAGTACTAGTGATAACTGCAGAAATACTGATGTTTAGTTACTTAGAGTTGATTACTTTGGGATTGAAATACCAGGACGTATGACATCCCTGTAACAAACCATGTAATTGTTTTACATATCTTTAAATAGGATCAGGAGATGTCATATTTTTTAGATTAATATTTTTAGGAGATTCACTTGAGAACTTTGACAAGAAAAGAGTTTTTAAACATGTTCTAGATATGTTCCTTGTGTGGCTGAATGATTGATAATGGCTCTGATTTGACAGCCTGAGGGATCGAGTGAAGAAGTTAAGCCTGGAGAAAGAGGCTCTTGAGTGTCAGCTGAAGAATGAGAAAGATGAGAAGGAGCTCTATAAGGTAATGCCACTCACTCACTACCTCACGCACGTCTCTGTTGGTTACCCAAATATAAGAACACTGTGCCCTCACAGTATATGCTGTTTATACCAGGGGTGTAAGGTACCTGATTTTGCACTTCATTACTGTACATAATACATTTTTGAAGAAATTACTTCCCTGCTGTTGAAACAAAATATTTGTACTTTTACAGTTCACATTACCTAAGAATAAAATAAAATACATAAAATACTATTTTCAGCTTTATTTAGGCCTTCAAAGTACAATATTCATTGTTCATCGTGATGCAGACCTTTCCCCTTAATAATAAATGCACTTTTACAACACATCAGTTTTATAGAGCTAATGAGATGAATCACATTCCTGTGAGGTTTTTCTTTCATTGTATTAAAAAGTTTAGTTTTCTTTTATTTTTCAGTGTGACATCTGTCAGTTTTTTTTTTTTTCAAAAGGCATTCCTTCATTTACCAACTACATGCAATAGTCAAACATTTCAGAATAACCTCTGATTTATTAGTATTTTTATCTCTCTTTTTATCCCTTACCTATTTAATTTATCTAAAACCAACAAACAGACATTTTTGAGTTGTTGATTTGAGAAGTGTAATACAGACCCTCATTCTTTTCCTAATTACTCTTGCTTGCACTGTGTAATTCTCACTCTCCATCACTCACTTTGACTCCACACTTTCTTGTGGCGGGCACAGGAACTGGGCGTTAACACTGAGCTGTAGCCACGGAAACTCAGCCGGCCCTCACTTCACAGCAGCTGCCTGAGGCCGAGAAAGAGAAGGGTGGGGGTGGACAAAGTTGCTGCTCTCTCACTGCTGCATATAATTAGGTTTAGCTTGCATACTTCCTCTCCATGTGGAAATACACCTCATTTTAAAGATTGTGTGGATAATTGGGGGCTCGTCCGGGATCTTGACTTGCTTTGGTACACTGTTAACTTTATGTGCCATTAGCCCAGGTTATTACTCGGCAGATGTGCAAAGAGAAAGTCAAACAGTCTATTTGAATCAAGTGTGTGTGTTTGGCACAGATTCACCTGAAGAACCGGGAGCTTGAGAACACTAAACTGAGTGCTGAGCTGCAGATGCTGAAGTCTATGGATGTGAATAAGGAGAACACCATTGCTCAGCTGAAGGAGGAGCTCAGTAGAGTCAAATCCTGCCTGGCAGAGAAAGAAAAACAGCACCACCAACTACTGGCCAACAGTTCACCTTCGGTACACACACAAAAGCTTCTGCTTAACCTATCCTTCATATAGAGTGCTGCAGGAAGGAATCCTAAAACCCAGGAATTAGTTACCATTTTAATGGGTTTCTGATCAGATACCTGAAATAAGGTCTGTGGTTAACAAAAGCTCAAGATATTTTCAGAATGCATTCTGTGACATAAAATACATCAGTAAATCCTGATTCTGTTATGTTCTAAAGCTTTTACTTATATATTCTAATTGGCTAAATGAGACTACAGAGGTTTTTGGAGACATTAAAGGTCCCGTTTTTCGTGCTTTTTTGAAGCTTTTATTGTGTTTACAGTGTGCAATATAACGTGTGTTCATGTTTCGCGTGTAAAAAAACACAGTATTTTTCACACAATTCACCTATCTGTATACCGCTGTTTTCACTGTCATAAAAACGGGCTGATGACTTCCTTGTTCTATAAAGTCCCTCCTTCAGAAATACGTGACGAGTTCTGATTGTGCCAGCAGTTCCTGTGTTGTGAATCGACACCAGCTTAGCGGACGCTCCCCTCCTGGAGACGCGATTGGGCTAGTTTTGGACTAGTTTTGAGAAGCAAGTGGGCAGGATTTCATTTGAAAACCTGGCAATCCTGATCTTAACAATAGACAGTAAAAGATGCACATGCTGGAGATGTACTTATAATCACAGGAGCGTTTTTACTGACGAAATGCGCATAAAAATCGCATTCGATTTTTTTCCACAGCCCTAACATCTAGTTCACAAAGCTAAACAGCGTTGCCCTTTGTGTAATAAGTTACAGAAACTGTTAAACGCACCAACTTAAATAATAAAATACACTTACCGGTTGTGGTCCATAAACAACGCCTTCTCCAGACAAAGAGGGAACTGCTCCATCTTTCAAGAATAATCTTTGTGCGAATCTGGCATTAAACTGATTGAGATTGAGGAAGCTCATGCTATGCTGCACATAGTTTTACATGTGGATTATAATTTTTGGGAACCGAGTTAAACATAAATTGTAACCATTAATCTCCAAGTACAGCGTCCCTGGGAAGGCCAAACAAAGGTGATTGGACTCTGAGATGAAAATAACAGCGTTTCGACGACATGGCGACAAACACAAACGCAGCTCTTCCTCTTCTCCGTCGGAGCGCAACAAGGCCACGCCCCCTTTTTTGTGTATTCATGTGGGCGGAGGTTAGTCAAAAAACTGTTTTAGTGACATCATTACTGCAGGAACTAGAGGGATGTAGTCCAAACTGGTCGTTTTTTGTAGGCGAATTCTGTTAAATAAAATATCTCGCTTGGCATTGAACTTTGAGCTTTAGAATTTTACAGATATTATTTATACTCTAACAACAACATTACACACTAACTAAAGTTTAAAACATGGGATCACGAAGAACGGGACCTTTAAACGCCAACACACCAAACAGGAAAACTCATATACATACTAGTCCGTTTTTTAAAGCCTTGCTGTGTTTATACTCAAACCTTTGCAAATTATTCAACCTCAGACTTTCAACTTGTCAATTTTAAATAAAGACTGAAAGAGCTATCGGAAACTAGCGGAGGTGATGTTGAATTTGTCCACAGAGTAGTTTGTTTACAGCTTAACTTTGGTTTTACTTTTGACAGTTGTGTTTAAGCTTAAATATTCATAAAATCTGTGTTCATTTGTGAATATTATCTTCATGAATGAAACGCGTCAGAGTCATAAACTTTGGTTGGTCATAGTGCTTATTTTCTGCAATAATTCAAAAGCCAATGGAAATATCTTTAATGGCTTTTTAAGGGTTGGCCTACAACACTACGTCATCCCTACACCACTATATTGGGATATTGCTCATTTAAAAGCAGTGTTACAGTCGAAACTGTGGGCTAGTGGTTAAGACATGGTCCTTAATCCTGTTTTCCCCTCTTGATAATTTCCTTTACGTGTATGTTCCAATGAAAGTTAAAAAAAGGCCAACTTTCTGAAAACGTATCAGCACGATAAGCAGTTGAAGTTGAATTTTTCAATGTTAGCTTCATTCGCAATAAATGTATAACAATGCGTGCATATTTGTGAATGCTTGTATTGTCATAAATGTTAATTTTTGTTTGTCAGGGGGAAAGTAAGGCTCTTAGGGAGCAGCTCAGGCAGAAAGAGGAGCAGTTGCAGGCAACCCAGCAACAGGCAAATATGCTAAAAGCTGAGCTACGCGACTCGTCCAACACTCGTGACAGAAGCATGGCCGACCTATACCGGATCCGCCTGGAGGCCGAATCATTAAAGAAGGGACAGATGGAAGCCCGGGCTGAGTGTAGCCGCCTGGAAAAGCAGCTGGAGGAGATGAAAAACTCAACACAGCAGGAGGCGGTAAAGAGATGCCCACCTGTATGACTTAGTATTTAAAAAACTGACCAGGCCACAGTTACACTTAATGCCTGAATCTAGTATGCCTTAGTCAGGAAAGCCTATTGTGTTCTGGAATAAGTCTGGTCTATTACCCAGATTGCACACTCTATTTACCACTTATAACTATCTAACTAAATCATATGAACAGTTGTCTTTTCCATTGTTTAACTGCAGACCATTCTAACTAACTAATCTCTCTTTCTCTCAGCAGTGTAAGGAGTCAGAAGGGTTAGCTGTTGCCGAACTGCAGAAAGAAGTTGAAGATTTACGGCTCAGGCTGCAGATGGCTGCAGAACACTATAAAGACAAATATAAGGAATGCCAGAAGTTCCAGAAACAAGTGGTCAAGCTCACTGAACAACAAGGAGTTAGTAAACCGTCAAGTTATATAGCTTTCCCCCCTGCAGAGTCTTGTGTTTTGAGTTTTTAGATGTTTGCTAGTCTCAGCCAACCCTTGTGTTTTGTGAACCTCAGGTGAAGAGAAGTCCAGGGTCTGAACCAGCAGCTGGTCCTTTATCTGCCAGTCTAGAGGCATCTGCACCAGGTAAGTTTATGCTAATCTATACAAACTACAACTTCCAGGTGTTTTAAGACATTGTATGGACATGTTGTGGTGTTCTCTGGACTGCTAACAGGAAGCCCAGGTTCTTCCGATGATGTGCTAGATGCCATCATTCAGGGCAAGCTGAAAAGTGCAAGCAAGGAGCCAGACAAAAATGACAAATACAGGAAATGCAAACAGATGCTTAATGTGAGTACTTATCTTTTGCTTTTCTCTCTCTGACACACTGAATCTGTTTGATATACTAAAGTACTAAACATATTCCCCCGCAGGAGGAGCGAGAGCGTTGCAGCATGATAAACGATGAGCTTACAAAGATGGAGGTGAAGCTAAGAGAGCAGATTAAAACCAATGAGGGCCTGAGAATGCAGTTGGCTGCTGAGGAGGATCGCTACAAGGTCAGCGTCACATACTGGCCCAGAGTTTAAACTAAAACCTAACTTTGTACTCTGCTAGAGGACATACTATGTTATCAAAAAAAAAAAATATATATATATATATATATATATAGTCAAGTCATTTTATTTGTATAGCACATTTAACCGAACAACAGTTGACCCAAAGTGCTTTACAGGTTAAAACAGGGAAGGCAGAAACAATATGCCTTGACAATACATAAAAATGAGTACAAGACTCCTTGAATACACTTAAATAATTGAATAAAACATAAACATGAATTATAAGGCTATAGAATAAAACATATCAAAAACTACTAAAAAAAAAAAAAATTTTTTAAGAGAATTAAAAGCAAGAGAGTAAAAGTATGTTTTCAGATTTGTCTTAAAACTGGCAATTGTATTACAGGACTTAATATGAAGTGGGAGGGAGTTCCAGAGTTTAGGAGCTATTACAGAAAAAGCTCTGTCCCCTCTGGTTTTAAGACGTGTCTTGGGGATAGCAAGTAGCTGTTGGGTTGTAGACCTGAGTGGTCGGGCGGCAGAGTAAGTAGACAAAAGCTCAGAAATATACAAAGGGGCTTGACCTTGTAGAGCTTTAAAAACGAAAAGTAAGATTTTAAAATCGATTCTGAATTTCACTGGTAACCAGTGGAGCTCAGCCAAAACTGGGGTTATGTGCTCACACTTTTTGGTGCCTGTGAGGAGTCTTGCAGCAGCATTCTGGACTAACTGAAGTCTATTTAAATTATGTTTGGTTAGACCTGTGTACAGAGAATTACAGTAGTCTAAGCGTGAGGAAACAAAAGCATGAATTACGGTTTCAAGATCTTTCTTGGATAAAAAGTGCTATAGCTTAGCTACTGTTCTAAGCTGATAAAAACTACCTTTAACAACAGAGCTAACTTGTTTATTAAAATTAAGAGAACTATCAAAAATGACACCTAGATTTCTGACCATATTCTGCAAGTTAGATGACCAAGGGCCAAGGGCATTACTCCAGTGTTTTGAAGTGGTATATATATATATATAGAGAGAGATAACATTAAGAGAGGCAGTATAAAAGACAGATGACAACCTGGTGAGATTCCATCAGGTCTAAGAGTCATTTACCATTCTTGGGTGAATTTTCATTGGTAAAATCCAGTCTCGCAACGGGTTGGAGTTTGTCATGTGGATTCACTGCTTAGTTTTAAAGCGACTTCTGTGTGAGCTGTGCTTCATACACCACTATACTATTAACAATAGACCAAGAGATTTTTGCCTCATGAAATTTTTCTGAAATTCTAAATACAGAAGCTGGTTCCGACTATACCTTAAACTAGTAGTTTACTTCCAGAATGAAATGAAAATTTCCTGATAATTTACTCACCCCTATGTCATCCAAGATGTTCATGTCTTTCTTTCTTCAGTCGAAAAGAAATTTAAGGTTTGTGAGGAAAACATTCCAGGAATTTTCTCCATATAGTGATCAATGGGTTGAATTTCCAAGATTCAGTGCAGCTTCAAAGGGCTCTACATGATCCCAGCCAAGGAATAAGGAAAAACTATTGGTCATTTTCAAAAAATCTTTTATAAGTATATACTTTTTAACCAAAAATGCTCATCTTGCACTAGCTCTGCGATGCGCATATGTGTCTTCATGCATTGCGTATTCATGTTGGAAAAGTCACACAGGTTAGTCCTTCGTCTGTGTACTTCAGTTCAAACAGGAAGAGTAGGGTGAAAAACTTCGTCGTTTTGCCTATTTTGTTTTAAAGGGTGTTCGAATTTCTTTGCATGTTCGCTTTGTAAACACTGGGTCAGTACTTCCGCTTACATCACGCATGTGTGATTATGTAATGTGTGAAGTCAACCTAGTGCAATAGGATCATTTGTGCTTAAAAAGTATATACACTTATAATTTTGTTTTAAGAAAAATTCCAATTGTTGAGAATACAAAGCCAAATCCCCCCAAATCCAAAGGCAAATCCCTCAGCTGGGATCATGTAGACCCCTTGAGGCTGCATTGAAACTGCAATTTGGAGCTTCAGCCCGTTGATCCCCATTGAAGTATACTATATGGAGGAGAAAGTTTTCCTCAAAAACCTTAATGAATTTCTTTTCGCCTCAAGAAAGAAAAACATGACCATATTGGATGACATGGGGGTGAGGAAATTATCAGGAAATTTTCATTCTGGAAGTGAATTACTTTTTTAAGACTGCTTCATTTTTATAGCTATTATTATGTAGCTTACTTTGAAGTCTAAATAAAATAAAAATATCATGCTCTAATTTACATTAATCAATCAATTTCAGATTCTGTTTATATTTACCCTAAAAGTTTCATGTCTGAAAGAAGTGCATATCTAGTATGTGACAGGAAAGTGTCCTTACGGCAGATTATTGGGGATTTAAATGCAACCAGCCACAGTAAGTGTTTTGTGGTAGGACTCTTTTTTTTTTTTTTTTTTGACCCAAGAAAAATATGTTCTCATCTTGTGCAGCCATACAGGACAAGCGGAATGTGAGTAAATGAGTTTCCCTCTGACAACTCGCATAACAAATGGAATACTCTGAGTAGAGTACATGCATGCTTAGGTTTTGACATCACCAATGGGAAATAGATTTTTAATAAAGTCTTGTAAACACTGTTTACTTCCATTGTAAACCGGTAAAACTGAGGTTTATTTATGTTTACCTCATTATATCACGGAGTAGTTTCTTTCTGTCATAGCATCTGGAACTCAACAAAGGAAAGTTGTGATGTGTTTTTTTTTTTCCTTGGGTATGTTTTGAACAGTATGACTCAGATCAGAGGGAAATGTGATCAGAGATAAGCAGACCTTCAGATGTTCTGATAAGACAACCTTAGTACCATTTTCTCCTCCACACATTTTACGGCTGCTCCGAGTCAAGCCCGATATCATTGCATTAGCACAAATAGAGTGACAGTGCTGGTTTATGAGCGTGTCACTGAGGAGACTGACTTTTACTGCTGTTTACATGAGACATGGAGACAGTGGAGGAAGGACAGTTGGGAGTCCTGGGATCAAGACAGGATAATGCATCTGCTGGCGGCCTCCCTTCAGAGCAGGAGACAGAGCGAGGGACTCAGTTCTGTTTAAGTAGTGATGGCAGATCAGTGCTAGTCTTTAGGCTAAGTTTACAGTTTTTCTACGTGACTCATGTGGAGTCATGCAAAGACAGATGTAAATGAGTGGTAGAGAAGCCATCTTTTTTACTACCAAATAAGTCCTTAGTTAAAATCCCAAGCATATCAGTTGCGATTGGAAAGCATTTGCAAGACCATTATTTTTATTTTTTTATAATTGTTATTATTTTATTTATCACATTTTAAGTACATCAGTCACATTATTACATCTCTCTGTAATACATAGCTCTGATTGGTCAATCATACAGGCAAATATTTTTATTTAATAAACTGTATAATTAACCATCGTGCCAGGCTACCAGTTGATTATTATTATGTTTTTTCTTGTGCAGCTCAATTTTGCGTGTGCATTCATGCAGTAATTCTAAAGTAAAGTTGTTTCTCTTTTCATTTTGAATTATGTTTTTAGCAGATAATCTCAGTAACAGCTTTGTTTTCTGATTCCAGAGCCAGGTGGCAGAGAAGGGCCGAGAACTCAAGGAGCTGAAGGACAGTCTTTTTTCATTGACCAAAGAAAAAGAGAAGCTAGAGAGGGTGCGTGCTTTCGTTGACATTTTCCGCAGGCCTCTGCCAATCTAAAAATGCAGTTGTTTTTCTTGCCTGTTGTTTTATTCTCAGGATCTGGTTTGGGTTTAACATATCTTTCTAATTGAGCCAGCAGTGCAAGTGAGTCCTTATTTTCCATTCAATTACCCTGGACCACAGAGAGGGACGTGTAGTCGAGGTACTACACAAAACTCGACGTTCGAGAAGCAAAATGGCCCAATTTGAGGTTCAGACTAAATGAAATTGGCGCCTGCCAAAGACTTCAATAAAAGGCAGAGCTCTGCCTCCCTTTGAACAGGCAGAGGAGTTTTAATGAAGGGCCTAATTAAACTGTTTGTGCGAGGGTGGCAAGTTACTCTACTCTGCTGCCTCTGCTCGCTGTGGTGAGTGATGTATTGTCTGGACTCAAAGATAGAGGAAAGGATGAAAAGAAGGATGGAAAAATGGGACCTGACTCATGGCTGGTCTTAAATTAGACTTTGCTTTCAGTTTGGTCACCTTTGGACCAATTTCACTCCGTTTAGCTTTTAAATTTTACATTTAAGTTTCAGTTGAAATGTGCGGATCAGACTGTTTTCAGCAACCTGTTGCGTTTCCTGTGCCCAAACAGGAGTTGCAAAGGAGTGTCAGCAGGGATGAAGAACATGAAAACAAAGATGGCAGTGTGGATGCGCAGTCAGTTTTCTTACAGTACCCGATGCCGTACCTTCAAGATGACCCATCTCCTCTGCTGGTGCTCCAGCGTCCCACTGATCTCATGTTTGGGAACCCGTACGCTTCTACTGATTCCAGGGGTATCTATGCAGCTTATTCACCATTCATTTCAATTGCTCATTCTAAATAAGGAATAAATATATTGTGTAATAACACAACTACGGATGAGGATTAGGGCCAAGCAATAATACAAATATATATATATATTTATCATTATAATGCAACATTAAAATCGTTAAAATTAGATTTTTTATTTATTATTAAACACTCATTATGCAATTGATTACCACTTTTCTGATGTGATGTGTGATGAAAAAAGGAAGAAAAGCGAGTTTGGCAAAATACGGATTCAACCCGATTGATTGCATCATATGCTACATCCATGTGCATTACTCTGTAGCCTACTTTTTTCTCGTAATTTAATGCGTTTATTCTTAGCATTTTATTTGTACTTTTTTCTCGAAATTGTACTTTTTTCTCGTAATTTAATTCGTTCTCAGAATTTTATTTCAACTTTTTTCTCTCTCGAAATTTAACTACTTTTTTCTCAAAACACAATGACTTTACTCTTGAAATGTAATGAGTTTATTCTCAACATTTATTTTGAAATTTAACAAGTTTAATCTCGCATTACAATGACTTTAATCTCGAGATGGTTTTATTTTTTTTATTACTGCTTGGCCTCTTCCATACACAACACTCTGAATTTCTGTTTCTTAACAATAAATGCCTTGGTTTGATGTTTTGTACCGAGTATTGACTGTAAAACGTTTTCAAGTCTTCTTTTTAGGCTCCAAACACTTTTAAGGCAGCTGTGCATGTACTCCTTGATTGCTCCTGCTCACATTTGTTGGAGCTACAGGGTTTTCTTGAGCTAAAAATGCAGATATGAAGGGATTAAAGAGTTTCCTTTCCTGACAGATGGAGCCGATGGAGAGTTCTCTGATGACCAGATGCCCCGACTGCCCCCAGTTGGGCCTCCATCCTGGGATAGCAATGTAGTGTGCATACAGCCCGCCCGGAACCTCAGTCGCCCCGATGGATTGGAGGAACCAGAGGAGCCGCAGAGCACTGTGAGTTCATTATGGCTACCTCTACATTCAGCTGTTAGAAGTGATATAGAGGTGGTAGTAAGGTTTCAATCAAGTCAGAACCGCAGATGTTCTTAAACACTTCCTGAATCTATGTCTCTCTTTTATCTGGACTTCTCTCTCCGCTGTGCTGGCCTCCGGTAGGGCTTAGCTAAACTGGCTTTATTCAAGCCCTGCTAACCCAGAGCAGAGTCATTAAGGAAGTGCTCATGCTCTCAACTAATAGAGTTTGTTAGCCTTGCTTGGATAATGGTGGATTTACCCAACTAAGCTTGGAAGAGCTTCAGTCAGTCGCTTTTCATCTTAAGTGGGCTGTTCACATTAAGTTTGATGTGACTGAAGTATATACAAATAATTTTGTGTATTAGAGCTATATGCCAAGTCGTTCTTTAAAAGGTTAGAATACCTAAAAATTCTGACTTTTTACCCTAATGTTGTGCTAAATTTGTTAAAATGTGAAATGCACAACAGAGCACACTGTGCTGAGGGTTGTAACCCATTATGCAGTGCTCTGAACTTGCACCTCCATTTCAAGATGGTAATGAATGAACTGGAAGTAATATCAACCAAAAAACTTCTTAAATGGATAGATCACCCAAAAATGAAAATTCTATCATTTACTCTTACAATTACAAGACTGAATGACCTACTTTAGTTCCAATCAAATATACTTCAGTATATCTTTAGTTGGACTGAAGTGTTTTAAGTACAATATTAGTTGGTCCAATTAATTAGCAGGCTTTAAGTATACCAGTTTAGTATACTAAAAGTACAATTGCAGGGTATTTTTAAGTTCATAAATATGTACGATTCATTGCGGGTTCCCTTCTTATTCCATACACCGCGGTTCCCTTATGCTTTTACGCTTATGCGCACTTTTAAAAAAATGACACAGATTGTTGACATGTTTTACTGTAGATTGAAATGTGTACATATAAATAGTAAAGCTATAGAATGTACTGCACCCAAGAGTACGATCTACATGTCATACTAACAAAGAAATATGCTTAAGATCCAACCACATATGCTTGCAAATATTAATTAAAAACCATTTTTTCTGGAAATAGTAAATTATTATTATTTTTTTTAACTATGTAGGTAACAACAGACAACAGCTAATGATGCTTTTAGGAAACGCACCCCAGATCATTAATCAATATGCTGCGACATAATTGCATGTTTGGAGCTGTCATATATTGCTGTACCAACAAGATTTCCTGCGATTATTAATCAATCACAGTTAATGGCCTAATAGAGGTTTTCAAGTGGTTTACAGTTCCTCCGCTCTCCCCCAGCAAACCAATGATCAGCCTACAGCCGCTGTCCCCACAGAGTTCCTCAGTGATGGACAGATGCCATTCTGCTTTGAACCCAGGTAAGAACACACACAAACACCAAGCTCACGGCTGTTACCCATCATGTGGTTGAGCTTCGTTGTGGTGTGACTATGTGCATTAGCTCAACGGCCCACCCACATCGCCTTCACACAGATGCTGTTTTACTGCCCTTTACTCTCCAGTTGTTCCAGCACCAGCTCATTCACACACAAACACACCTTACCACACTTTGTTTTCCTTTATTTTTGTGTTTTTATTAGCCTTTTCTCACCCAGTTTAATTTCTCCATCTCGCAGTGGGGAGCAGAAGCGATGTCCGCTGTGTGAAGTGATCTTCCCTCCTCATTACGACCAGTCCAAGTTTGAGGAGCACGTGGAGAGCCACTGGAAGACCTGCCCCATGTGCAGCGAACAGTTCCCTCTCGACTGCGACCAGCAGCTCTTCGAGAAGCACGTCCTCACCCACTTCGACAGTAACGTGCTCAACTTCTAGTCGAGAAAAAGAATCCTCGTCTCCACTTCACATTCTGCTCATTTGTGTTACAGTTAACAGCCACTTTAAACAGCATGTTTAGCTTTGAGATTGCATCTGTAGAGAACTGATCCTTTCTTTAACGCAATCAAGGTAGTCTGGATACTGTTAACAAATTGCAAATGACTGAAAGATGGATTTTGGGTGACGCTTTAGGGTCTTTATTTAGGTCCATTTTAGTTGGGGATTACTTCTGTCAATAGGACTTTTTATTCTAACTCACTTCTCATATCAAAGTTAGCATTGCAGGTGGTTAAGAATACTTTAAAAACGCTGAGCAAATGTCATATTAAAGCATTCTGTTGAGAACCCTCCCCAGTCAGGTTTCGTAGTTTAAGTCAGGTATTGCATACTATACTTTGTGCAGGCAGAGCACAGCTTTTTCGGTCAGGGCATGTATGTGATCAGCTAAGAGGGTGATTCTATATTCTAAAATAATTTTAGAATAAGCTTTTAAAGATAAACCTTGATGATCTAGTTATTTGAGTTAAGTGTTTTTCCTTTATCTATTTAAATCACTTATTTCAATTGAGTCGCATGCTCACGTTTCCTGTGCACTGAAATCATAAACTTAGATCTTCTATTTTTGTTCCATTTCTTTAGTTGAATACTTTTGGTCTCTTACTGTGTGAATGTGTCTTATATACTTGGATCTAAACCAATAAAGATTTGACTGCAGCAATATTTATGCTGGTCGTGCTGGTCATGTGGAGTTGTTCAAATTGAAAACATTTAACATACCAAAACCACATGGTAAGGCTTAATTCCGAGGATTAGCTGTAATTATTATTATTATTGGAAAGTGTTGAACATACTACAGTTTTAAATAACTATTGTTAACTAATTTAGGTTTTTGAAGTTGTAACACCAGAATTTTTACTATAAATCTATCACAAAAAACAATATGTGACCATGGACCATAAAACCAGTCATAAGGGTCAAGTTTTTGAAATTGAAATTCTGAATAAATAAGCTTTCCATTGATGTATGGTTTGTTAGGACAGGACGATATATTTGGCCGAGATATAACTATTAAAAGATCTGGAACCTGAGGATGCAAAAACTTATTGAGAAAATCGCCTTTAAAGTTGTCCAAATGAACTTCTTAGCAATGTATATTACTAATCAAAAATTAGTATTTTTATACCATATACAATGTATATATACATATACATACACATACATACGTATACACATACAGTACAGACCAAGTTTGGACACACCTTCTCATTCAAAGAGTTTTCTTTATTTTCATGACTATGAAAATTGTAGAGTCACACTGAAGGCATCAAGGGCTATTTGACCAAGAAGGAGAGTGATGGGGTTCTGCGCCAGATGACCTGGCCTCCACAGTCACCGGACCTGAACCCAATCGAGATGGTTTAGGGGTGAGCTGGACCGCAGACAGAAGGCAAAAGGGCCAACAAGTGCTAAGCATCTCTCGGGGAACTCCTTCAAGACTGTTGGAAGACCATTTCAGGTGACTACCTCTTGAAGCTCATCAAGAGAATGCCAAGAGTGTGCAAAGCAGTAATCAAAGCAAAAGGTGGCTACTTTGAAGAACCTAGAATATGACATATTTTCAGTTGTTTCACACTTTTTTGTTATGTATATAATTCCACATGTGTTAATCCATAGTTTTGATGCCTTCAGTGTGAATCTACAATTTTCATAGTCATGAAAATAAAGAAAACTTTTTGAATGAGAAGGTGTGTCCAAACCTTTGGTCTGTACTGTATATGTATATATATATATATATATATATATACATACATACATATATACACACACACACACATATATATATGTGTATATATATATATATATATATATATATACATATATATATATAAATCTATATCTATCTAATATATAATATATAATATATATATATATACTTTCCTCTATCCTTATACTAAAATTTACCATGAAGAAAAAAAGGCATAAAAAAGGCAAAGCATATCAGAGGCCAATTTAATATTTAAAATCAGGTTTACATTTATGAAGCAGCTTTTTTATATATATTTTTTTAGTTTTGTTGCAGAAAATGTCACCAGTTCCAGAACAACCCCTGTTGTCTGACTTCATTACATGTAGGAACACTGTTGTCCAGAAACTTAAGAAAATATAATTTACAGCAGTCACATCTAAATACATTAAGTACACAATATATCAAATACTTCCCTCTGTCCTGGCAGTGTAATACTCTTCCAATGTTCCACCTAAACCGATACTGCAGTTCCAACAACATTAATGTCCATGCAGTGATGTCATCATGAGAGATTGGCAGGCCCTGATCTGGCCGGCATCTCTGGAGGATCTAGCGACTCTTCATTTATACCACCCACAATCCAAAAGCAAACCAAATCAAGCACCTTTCTGATTCAAGGTATGTGTCCACACTTGAATCTCTTTGGGTTGTGACTCTACATCATGCCAGATACCGGTTAGGGGTATAAAAGTCACACGGATTCATCAGAGCCGAGCCAGAATCAGGATGGATACACAATCTGAATAACTTGGCTACACATATACTGTACTGGAATGCTGTGGTGTACCACAATTCAAAGGCAACCAGTTTCAATAATCTCACATCTAACAAGTAAACTGGAGGTATAATGAAATAATTAATTATTTCCCTTAGCAAGAAAAAAAAGGAAAGAACCTCAGAAAGAGAGACCTCCAAAGCGCCATATTAGTTTTTAGAATTTCGCAACTGACTTGGCAATACAAAATGAGCTGAACAGGTTGGCAGCTGGTCAATACAAAGTGCTTTAGGTTCTTCTCCAGATTGCTGTTCTAGAACGGTCCGGCCACAGCGGACCTGGGAAGAGTGTAACAGCCTATTCTAAAATACTATCAGATCAGGATTATGGTTTTGGAATGCTGGTGATTTGTCACCTGAGAGTCATTTGGTGCTCAAACTCTAAACTTTTCTGAGATTAACGGAAATGGTGAAAGCACTACCGAAAACTGCACATCCATATCAATATCGTCATCTCCTAAATTCGGTTGAAAATATACAAAATAAAACTTGGGAATAAAGTATAATTATAATTATATAATTAAAATGTATGAAATTTATAGAATATTTAGTTATACACACAATATGTAGCTGTGAATGTTGCTTATACAAGGTAGATAAAGATTCAGACTATTCAAAGCTTTCCTATCTTTTGTTTTTCTCACACAGAGACTCGGGTTCACTCACGCGAGTCACCTTTCCAAACATACTGTCAGTCTAAGCACCTCGCATCGAAAAATAAAGACGTGGAAAATTAAAAGATTAAGCAAATGTGCAAAAATACAAAACCGTGAACGCTAATAAGATACAAATAAGCAAAGGAAATAATAAAAGCATGCAATTCAAAGTATAGTGTTTTGATAGAAGGTTGAATAAAATCCTCCTCATGGAGGTACGGAATGATACAGGGATCCGGGAGTCTTCCTTGAGGAAGAGAAATATAAAAAGATTCAAGTTTCCTCCTCATGAGGAATGAAAAGGGAGGTGAAGGAGACTTACTCTTAAAAGAGAAAAGTAGACAAACTGTCCTCCAGACTATTTTTTTTTGGATGTCCTCCAAAAAACCGAGGACAAGATGGGTCAAAGGCAGAGTTGGAGTAATGGACGGCCAAAGCTGCTGGTGCGGATGGATGTGGAGGTGTATATACATGTGATGTGTGTGTGTGGGGGGATGTGGAGGAGGATGTTGGCACTCTCTACTGCTGCATCTTGCGGATGATGTCGGCAGAGACGGGCGGGTGGAAGTTGATGGTGTGGTGTCGAAGCCCCTGAGAGCTTTTGTAGCTTTTACCACACCGGCACTTAAAGGGCTTCCGAACGCGGATCTGACTGCGGTGGCCGTTCTTGGCGTGGTACTTAATACCATTCACATTCTGCAGAGAAGAGTAGAAACAAGAGAAGCATTGTCCAGGTTAGACAATAACTGACTACACAGGAAAAACGAAAACTAATCACTGCTGCATTTCGATTCAATTTATAGTAAGTTTTTACTGGTTCACGAAAAGAAGTGTGACTGAAATTGAAAATTAAATAATAATATTTGTCATTTATTTATCAAAAAAAAAATGGCACCATTTTGTGCTGTATTTAATTTATTAATATTAAATAACTATCTCTCTCTCTATATAGGTTATATTTAATATTAATAAAATAATTAGTAATTATATAATGAAAATTACTGTTAATTTCTTTTAAAAATCTTACAGACCCTTTGAAGATGTTCATATTAAATAAATTTTTATCTGATCAGGCATTACAAACACAGGAACCCCTGGAGGTGTCACATGATACTATATATATATATACACACACACACACACACACACACACACATTTATATATACACATATACATATATACGGTATATATATATATATATATGTAAAATGCAATTTAATTTTTCAAATAATTGTTCTTTTGAACTTTCATTATGGTTTCCACATAGATATTAAGTAGTACAACTGTTTTATTATTGTTATTGTTGTTTAATTATTGTTAATAATACAAAAATGTTTCTTGAGAACCATATTACAGCATATATAATTTATTTATTTTTTTAAGTATCATGTGACACTGAAGCTTGGAGTAATGACTGCTGAAAATTCAATTTTGTATCACACAAATATATTACATTAAAAAAATATTTGAATAAAATTTAAATAACATTTCACAATACTGTTTTTCTTGTATTTTTGTCAAATGTATGCAGCCTTGATTAAAAATAAAAAAAAATGTAACATTTGCATATAGGCTAAGCTAGCAGGCTAACTGGTTAATGCTAGCTAAGCCACAGTAGTTTGTTGAGTGTTTAGCTCGTAATACATAAGCTTAAACATCTATATTTACACAATCTGTCTGTAATAAAAGTTCAGATGGCAAACGTCATGAAGCGACTTTCTAATCAGGAAGTAAAAATAGTACATATTAAAAGTACTTTCAGCCAGTGAAATAATTTTGTGATCCTAGATGAAGCACAGTGTACATGATTTTACAATTCACTTATTACAAGTTTTAAATTCCATATTTATCAATAATCTGAAGGCAAACAAAACGATCTGTGCGTAAAAATGCGCTTTAATAATTCCAGACATAAAAAGCATCCAGTGTTGTGTGAAATAATAAGGAAAAGCATCAGCTGCTTGACATCAGTGGAGACCAGGCACACACTGAACCCAAATAAACCCAAATCAGAGCCACATCTAACAGTACATCTGAACACGCAGAGACACCCTCGTGGCTGTCATCATCCATTTCCTCTCCCTCTTATTGAATGCGGCTCACAAAGGCTGCACATCATTTATCTCAGCAGCCAGAACCAGATGGCGGTGGAAAATCTCATAAAACGCACAGGCCTTCAGTGGACTGCATGTATGCCTTTAAAATGTATGTCAAGCTTCCAGCTCTTAGTGTTAATAAACTCTTTCTGACTGCTAAACATTGAGAGCCCAGCATTGATTGTTTGATCATATTTGTGCCACTGGTGATTGCTATTGTTTATGATTACAGATGTGTGCTGTAAACCTGCTTTTTGGTGAATGAAATGAAATAGTGAAAAGTAATCAGCTTTAAATAATGGTGCTAATAGATTTGGGGTCTGTAAGAAGAAATTTCTCCTCAGCATCAAATCAGCATATTACAATGATTTGAACCGTGTGACACTGAAGAAAAGTCAGCTGTCCCATAAAAATATATATAAACATATTACATAAAAATGTTTTTTATTTATTTATTTTTATCATTTTAAGGAATTTTTGTGTTGCATGCTTTCCATGCTGTCAGGATTTCTCTAGTCTTCAAAAAATATTCACAAACCTACAGTAAACAGACAAATGAGAGTAGATATCTAAGTCATTTTACCTTGTATCTCTTTTTGCAACCAGGCACGGGACATGCGAACGGTTTCTCATCACCGCCGTTCATGCACATGGAACTGAGGATGGATTCAGAGCTAATGGCACGTTCGGTGGTCCACGACTCGTCGCTGTCAGACTCTTCGTATTCTGCTTCCTCCTCATCATACTCGCTGCCTGAGAGTGCAGAACAAATAATCATTCAGTAACTGCTCATGTTATGACACATCAGAGCTTTCAGATAATTAACCACTACACCACTAGAACAACAAAACCGCATTTCCCATCAGCCACCGCAGCAGACACACAATAGCTTTTAGGAAAACTGGTAGAGTTATCTTTCTCACAGTACTGTGCCCAGCCAGCAAAGTGTTTGCGTTTTATGAGAAAGAATCTGGAAGGCATAAGAAGGTCTAAGCGTTAATGCACAGCAATAGTATGATACAAGCAATTTGGAGACTATTTAGTTTTTGTTCCAAACCCACACAAATAAAATCCTTAAAACATTTAATTGTGGGAGAGAGAGCACATGTTGCTCTAGAGAGGGCCATGGGAAACTGCAGCGATGAAAAAAACTCTCAATGTGATTACTGGATTATCTATAACAAAAGAACATCAAACACTATGCACTGCAGGGCCAATAGAGTTATTACCAAAATTCATCTTTCTAGGAAACTTAATAAGCGAGTTCCTAAAGAAGTACCTGTGGGGGTGCTGCTCCTGAATGAAGAAGAGGGCGTGATGGGCGGAGTCACGGGTGGGGTCAGGTTGCCGCTGTTGTGACGAGGGGGCGTGGCCACGCTGTTGCGTGAAAGGCTGCCCGTCAGAGAGAGTGACAGCTTTGGCTGAACTTTCTTCTTCAGAGACTCATGCTCCCGCCGTGCTGCATCTGTCACAAACCTAGAGAGGGAAGTGAACTTTTATTAGATGAAGTTCTTAAACTGATTCACAACAAATTATAGCAAACTCAAAACAAAGACTTATTGCCTATTGGGAAGCCGAACATGTAAAGTTACAGTCATAAACTAAAATACTCTAATCCAGCCACACAAACTTCAGTACATTTGCCATCACACTTTCTGAGCAATTAATTTCCATGACATTTCTAGCTGTATGGTATTACTGGATACAACAACAACAAAAAAGTATAAAGACTGTGCTCACAAAGACTTTCCATTCGATTAAATTTACTCACTACAAAAAGCTACCTGATGTTTCTGAGACAAAACAAAATTCCAGCCCTTTATCTGTCCACTATAACTGAAAGTAAAATACATTGATAAGATACAGTCTCTGAGCACAATGTAGCAATGAAAATAAGCTGGTAAAGAAAAAAGCCTGTAGCAACAAAATGAAGTGCATTTGCATTTACAACCTACTGGAAGAACTCAGGTTAATCATCATGTTTTTGCACTAATATATTAATACATTACAATAATACATTCATTTACCTTTTTTTAGTTCTCAATAAATATATCAGCCAAAAACTTTAGTATTAGGGGTGGAAAGGTGGGCAATGTTTTTTTGTTGGTGTTGATCAGTGTACACCTGTTTAAAAGCTTGCAGTCGGTAGGGATTTTAAGACATTTAAAGTGTTATTAAGATTTCCATTGCAAATAAAAGCTGTTTTTTTACATTTTCTATTCCACAAAGAATCCTAAAAAAAGTTTCATGGTTTCCACAAAAAATAAACAGCATCAACATGAGAAGACCGTACAGGCATATTATGTAAATATAATATTTCCCAATATTACCATGTACAACAGCATAATGTTTTTGATGTATTTTTGATCAAATAAATGCAGCCTTGCTGAGCATCAGAGGCTTCTTTCAACAACAAAAAAAAAAACCTTTTAAAACTTCTGAATGGTAGTGTATAGTGTATATTGCCAAGGCCGATATATCTTTTCAAATATTGGCATTGGTCGAGAAGTTTTTCTGCTAGGCCGATGTGTTTGAGGAGGGACTTTTATTTTGACGTCGCTGAGAAAGGCAGTGCCTGAGCAGTGAGCACACAGAGCTCACACTCTCCCTAAGGTTCACTGTCGTTACTTCTGTCTAATAGGGATAGAAGTCGGTCTAATAATCAGAACGGTTAAACAAAGGAATGAATGTATACAAAAAGTATTACAATGATTGCTTTTATATTATTAGTAACAGAAAGGCAAACATTATAATACTTTCTCGTTTGCCGTCAGCATTAAGAAAATACGCATTTATATCATTTAAACAAATCTTTGAATGGCTAATCAACATTTAATTTCACAAACCTTGCGAACTTAGTCGAATCCAGATGTGAGATCTTGTGAAGTGTGCATCTTTATCCATCATGATTGCGTGTTCTCTGCCTTACGTTCGGTCCGTGTGAACTGAATGCTTTACACTTTAAACTCTTTTTTTTTTATTATTATGCTGCACTTTATGCATTTGCCCACTGTCATATTCATGTAATTTTCTCTGTGTGCTGTATGTAAAATGACTGTTACCCTGGTTTTATTTGAAAAATATGATTCTCGATGCCCACAAACTTCCCAGAATACTGAATGCCCTGTTGGTTACAGTGTTTACTTCCTTTTTAATTATATTTGTATTAAATATTTATGTATTTGTACAAATTATTTGTCATCTGAAGTATAAGTATGTTTATTTTGCATATTTATTTTTTTCCTCGATTTTCAAATGATTTAAAATTTGTTAAATATTAATAAAAAATTATAATAATTATATCGGCTTCATAATGACTATTGGCCCCCCTGCTTTCCAAGATATCAGCATCGGTCGACCACTACTAGTGTACATGTATGAAATAGTAGGTTAAAGCTGGTTCAACTTTATTAAACATGTCTCAAGACACTTGCGTTTTGTTCCTTTCTATCAGTTGCACTCCATTTATCAGTTTCTGAATGCAATAATTATGTCCTGTGAGTAAATCCCCCAATTCTCTCCAAACAAGAGTGATGTGCATGTGCATATAATGTCCCAAATTGAACTATTGCTACTAGTTCCTGCAATACAAATGAACCATCTGTTATAAGTCTGTCATGATTCAACTGCTTCAGTGAGGTATTAGCCACCTTACTAAAAAGCATTCACTCCAGCATATTTTGTTGTATTATAAAACTGTCAGGGAATGTATGTAATAAAGCATACATGCTCACACAGACATTATTAAAGCTGGTGTGGAATTAGCAGATTACCAGCAGAAGCCACATAAAGCAGTAAGAGATGGACAAAATTGTCTCCTCTGTTACACAAAAATATCCACCAACATTTGGCCTATTAAAGCTGTTTAACACTGAAACTGCTTTCTGTCTCTTAGCTCGGAGTATTCTTACACAATTAATTACAGCTTCATAAACTAACCAGATCCCTAAGAGGATGTAGAGGAGGACTTGACCATACAGCCGTTTTCCAAAAACTACAGAATCCCATTAAGGATAATACTGGAATGCTCTCAGATTAATTTTTGTCATTTGGTTTCTTTTGTAGAGTTTCAAGATTGAAAAACCCTTCACATCCCTTCACACTGGTTTTTTCCCCTCAGCATTTAGACAGGTTCGTATAACCCTTCTACAGTACTTAAGAAACCCACCCTTAACCCATCTCTTTTAGAGAACTAAAGACTGGTTTCTTTTCTTCCTTTCATTGCAAAAACACTTGAATGAGCTGTGTTCAACCAAGTCTCTGTCTTTCTCACACAGAACAACCTCCTTGACAGCAACCAGTATGATTTCAGAAGTGGAAATTCAACTGCCTTGGTCTCAGTTGTTGAAACCCTTAGACTGGCAAGAGCAGATTCCAAATCTTCAATACTCATCTTGCTGGATCTGTCCGCTGCTTTTGACATGGTTAACCACCAGATCCTCGTGTCAACCCTACTGGCAAAGGGCATCTCAGGAACTTCACTCTAGTGGTTTGAGTATTATCTCTCAGATAGGTTCTTTCAAGGTATCTTAGAGAGGTGAGGTGTCAAAGTTGCAACATACTGTTAAAAAAATTAATATCTTGAAAGCACCGTAATTCGCTTTGGATAAAAGCTTCTGCTAAATGTAATTTATTATATATATTTTCTGGGGTGCCTCAGGGCTCTGTTCTTGGACCACTTCTCTTCTCTGTCTACATGACATCACTACGTTCTGTCATTCAGAAACATGGCTTTTCATACCACTGCTATGCTGATGACACTCAACTCTATTCCATCCTGATGATCCAATGATAGCTGCTTGCATCTCAGCTTGTCTAACAGACATTTCTTGCTGGATGAAGGACCATCACCTTCAACTCAACTTTGCCAAGACCGAACTGCTTGTGGTTCCATCAAATATATTGTTTTATCACAATTTCACCATTGATTTAGACACATCAACCATAACTCCTCCTAACCTTGGAGTTATGATTGATCATCAGCTGACTTTCTCATACAACACTGCTAAAACTGTCCGGTCCTGCAGATTTGCTTTATTCAACATCAAGAAAATCAGGGCCTTTCTTTCATGCTTCACAACTCCTTGTTCAAGCTCTTGTTCTGTCCAGGCTGGACTACTGCAATGCTCTCTTGGCAGGTCTTCCAGCCAGTTCTATCATCAAACCTTTACAATTAATCCAGAACGCGGCAGCAAGATACATTTTTAACGAGCCGAAAAAAATGCACGTCACACCTCTGGTTATCAATTTGCACTGGCTACCAATAGCTGCTCGCATTAAAATTCAAGGAATCAATGTTTGCCTACAAAATCACCACTGGATCTGCAGCCCTTTACATAAATTCATTACTTCAGACTTATGTGCAAAAAATAATATGGATGTCAAAGGGGACCAGAAACGCACATTGGTTACAAACATTCTTCAAAAAAGCATAAGAAAGAAACTCACAGGTATGAAACAATTTGAGGGTGAATAAATTACAAAAAAACAGAATTTTCATTTTTGGTGAACTATCCCTTTAATGTTTACCATGCCTTATTATTATGTTTTATCTGTATATTTGCATTTTGTTTTTAATACATGGTGGTGGAAAGCCAAAAGCAATTTACATTGTGGACAATAAAGAAAACTAAAAGATTTAATTTGACATCTACCAAAAAGGACACCTACGTTGACACTTAACAGAAAAAAGGAGTGTTAAATTCATATTATCATTTTTTTTGAGTAAATGCTGTAGAATATACAAATATTTTTATTTATAAAATAAATAAACAATACACAGCACATTCACACACATATTGATGACATAGATCTATCTCTCTCTCTCTCTCTCTCTCTATACAATAAATAAAAACATTTGTAAATAATACCACAAAATCTAAAATCATAATTTTTCACACCATAAAATCTAATTATCTCATGACTTATGTACCTGTTAACGTAGCTGAGGGCGACATATGTGGGCTGCTGCAGTTCCTGTTTCTCCAACACGCGAGGATCTGTATCTAAACAAAACAGAGAGATGAATAATTCACTGACTGACAAAGACACCACAACACACCACAAAAGAACAACCAAGAGCACTTTGAGGCTTTAAGGGTTTCTGTAGTATAACAATAAACTCTAAACAACATTCACAAAAATAATATATAGCTAAAACTCTTCGGGTGACAGCAGTGTTGTTTACCTGTTTAAAACTGTGTCACCCCAGAGAGTCATTTAGTGGCATTAGAGTCAGTGAGTTTGTGGAAGCTTACGTGTCATTGCCAGAGTGAAGCAATTACTTTATTGTTAAAGTCATTGACTTTCAAACTCAATACTAGATTCTGCCACACAACAAGTCCACAATCACTTGCAGATGGCAATTAACTCCATTAATCAAGTTTTTTTTCATTAAACTCTACTTAGTGGCAGAATAAATCCGCACTTCTGCATGGGAGAGAGATCGGACTGGGCTATGAAGAGCGTATTCAATAGCTGTTTGGTAAAACTTGAGACAGCCATTTGGTTAGTGTCACACCACACCACACTGAACGAGCTTTCTGCCATTCCTCCCAGATGTGCTCATTTTCTAAGCAGGGCCACCCAGATCACCCTCCAACTGGATCCAATGCCCACACGCCAGGGCAAAGATGGTTTTATGTCTGGTTTTTAGTTGTGCATATTAAAGAGTCGACTTCAAAAATAAAGATATCTGTTTTGGGGCTTTTCTGTCAAAACTGCTTCTGCTTCTATGTGGTCAATGCTGTCATGAAGCTGCACCACTGTGGACTACACTGCCACCTTATGGCGAATGTAGATATACATGCATATAATATATAACACACACACACACTTTTTTCCTAAATTACAGACATAATCATTCAAGGTTGAGTTAGTTTGTTCACTTGCTGTTATTTTAGAATCTATTCGAACATAAACTAGCTAAAATGTCTCCAAACAGCATCTCATTCCCTGAAAGCGCAAAAATCTGCTTAATGTCCCAGCAACTGTAACGTCCCTTCTGTGGTTGGCGTTGCCCGCATACCAGCAGCTATGCCAGGGTAATAGTTTTCAGATGCCTGTCTCTCCGGGCATTCTCCAACACCATTAACACGAGCAATGCCAAAACACAGTTTCATCTAATGAGCCTCCCTTGTGCAGCCCCTGTGATGCATCTCAGTGCCTCTTTTTATGCCTCTGCTGTGAGTAAACACATTTCTTTCTGCCCCATTTAACCTGAAACACATTTGTCTCAGCTCTTAGAAACCACGTGTCACTCCACGTGTCAGAACTGTGATTCTGGCCAGCGTGGCATCATCACACACTCACTCCGGCTCGGCCACCTTGTAATTACGCAGGCATGCAGATGCTGCCACCTGGTTGTTACACCGTGGCGATGCCAAAAAGGCAATTCCTAACTATTTTACATTTTGGAGAATTGGTGGGCAAAGACCTGTTCACACATTAGGGGTAGAAGGGTACATCTATGGCCACCAGGGCTTATTGGGTATGCTTACATTTATATTGTGTCATTTTGTTATACTGAACAACAATAATTAATGTATTTGCATTATTGTAAGGGGGAGGTTTAGGGTTGGGGTAGATGTAGACCAGTGTTCTCTAACTAAATTCCTGGAGGGCCACAGCTCAGCAAAGTTTAGCTCTAAATCACAACTGCTTGGAAGTTTCTAGTGATCCTGAAGAGCTTTATTAGCTGGATCAGGTGTGTTTGATTAGGGTTGGAGCTAAACTCCAGGTACTGAGTCTGAGACCAATGGTGTAGACATTAATAAAACAGAATGTTAAAGATAGCTAAATTAATTGTTATTTTATGGCAAGATTTTTCATCACTTCCGGCGGTAGCTGTATCCTTTCTAGCCACAGCTCTGTTCACACAAACAGAAAATTATTTTCACATGCAATGTGTCTGTTCAGACCAATGCGGAAGTAATGGTGGGTCTGAATGAACATGCAGTCTCTGACAGTAGTTGGCGTTTATAGAATAACAGAAATACAGCGTTATGGAAGACTAATCAGTCTTCTATTGATCACACATCTTGACACATGATACAAATCTGCAGTTCACCAAATGTTGGAACTAGCGAAATTTGCACAAAGGTGTAGTTCGCGAAACTTGCACAAAGGTGTAGTTCCCGTTCATGCCCACTGACGTACAGGTTTAGGGGTTGACCGTTACCGTACAAATAATAATTTAAAAGTATGTTTTCTCATGAGACTGAATTGTGATGACATTGGAAAAACATTACTTCATTTAGCAATTGTGTATTAATTTGTTCAATGTGAAACATTCAAAAACATACGTTTTTTTAGAAAAAAGTAAGCAGAAAGGTCCATCCCTAAACATAACCATCACTGAGGTGTAAGCAGATCATATGAAAAGGTACAAATGACATTGTTCCAATTAGATTGCACTGATTTTTTTAGAGACAATGTTGTTATATGAACCATTTTGGGGTTGGTTTCAGTTGCCATTTGAACGCTGGGCTTCCTAAAGGGCAGGTAGGATGCAGGCGTGTCGTTCCACGTTGGTTTATTGTTTAAAGCTTTCAGCTCGGCCTGCACCTCAGCTAAAGTGTTTCATTAGCATTGATTTAACTACTGCGAGAAAGACCCCACACCTTTCTGCCAAACACACACACAAAAGATGCATTAGGCACCACACTGTTCCTTTGCCAAGCAAAAGGAGTTTTGTATGTGTGCATTTGACCCGTGCAAGGGAAAAGCCCCAGAAGAAGAGCTGCATATAGTCACACACACATGGATCAATCCACACACACACTCCGTAAATCACACACAGAATTGCCCGGGCTCCTTAGGGCCTGAAGTCACTAATGGGCCCCAGAGCTGCTGCCTACCAGGACCCCATTACAGAGAGAGGTGGTCCACAAGTACACAAACAGGTGGTCTACCATGGTGGTCTCTCTCTCTCTCACACACACACACACACACACACACACATGCACATTATTTCACTACTGCTCAAGACCTAGGAAGACTTTCAGTTTGAAGAGATAAAGGAAAGGGTAAGCAGAATATCCTAATAACAGACGGATATAGGTGTTTGGTTAGATCAATTACGCTAACAATTATCTGCATTATCTTTGTTTAAATTTCAAAATCTGCTGAAATTTTTGTCCACGTTTTTTTTTACATTTTAGTGAATTAAAGAGATAGTTCACTCATAAATGCAAAGTCTGCTAATCCTTCAATAATCATCATATCATTTCAAACATGTTTGACTTACTTTCTTCTGTGGAACATAGAAGATATTCTGAAGAATGTTGATAACCAAGACATTTTGGTTACCATTGGAAAAAAAAAAAATGTTTGTTTAAAAAATTTATGATTTTACTGAAGTAAGAAAGTCAAACAAGTTTGAAAATATACTGTATTACATATATATCTGCATATCAATATTATATTACGGTCATTTTGGCCCCTTGCTCTCTAGATATTGGTACTGGCCATTAAAAACTATTAAAACTATTACTTTTACAACTATTAAAAAATTCTAAAGATTACCAGCAAAATATGCATTTTGAACATGACAAGCAGTGTGATTTATTGATGCAGAGATATTAAAATTCTGCTTGATAACAATGCAGGGATAATTATTTGCATGTTTTGGCTGATAACCGAAACAGACCATTGCAATTTTATACCATTTTGTTTAAACAGTAACAAAAATAAACAAACCATTTCAAAAACTTTTCAGTAGTAAAATGGATTTTTAGTTTGGGTTTTGCATGAGATTAACAGTTTTATAATGTGAATGAATGTTAAATGACATTAAACGCAAAAATAATAAGCATGCATAATAACATTTCCAATATTGACACATAAATTGAAAAATCCCAGTGGAGAATTTATAAGGTACCAATATATCATGCATCCTGTGTGATTTAGTGTATGAAACTGATAACACATTTCAGATCCACACTGCAACTGATTGTGTAGTTGTGTGAATGTGTGTTTGTGTCGTCTTGCACTGGCTGCATTTTTCAGCCCAGCTGGAGATCTAGTCATTACTGTATTCTCTACACACGCACTGTTTTTTCCCCACCCACAATCCTCATTTTACTCTACCAGACACATTAGGGTAAAAAAACTCCACCTACTCAAAGCATTATGGGAAACCATGTTTTCGATATTGTGATATATTTACACCAGGCAGAGTGGTTGCATCCTATGTGGCTAAAAGAGGATCATTATTCCCTTCAAAAAACTGTGGAGAAAGAAGTCACGCTGGATTACATCAGCAAAAACACTCCAGGATCCAAACCGCACTAGTAGCTGCTGCTATGTAACCTCTTGTCATTCAGAAAATACAACATTTAGCTGCTCCTTTGAGAATGGGTGGTCTTGTACAAGTGAACATCACAACACACACATCCAAAACACACAGACACACACGTTCTAAATCAGTGGCAGCCCCCTGCCACGAGTAATCCAGGTAATATCAGCTCTTCCTGTCATTAGCTGGCCTGCACTGGGTTTGGATGGAGGGCTGGGAGGGAACGGGGTGTTGGTTTGAGGTAATTAGGTCCACCAGGTGCAGCTCTAGGGGCAACAGTCTCTGCTCAAATTTATTATTTCCGATGGAATTTTTTTTCCATGCCATTCCAGGAGCACTCAATGTGGTGAAGCTCAGAGGTTCATTGTTCAGAGGCCTGTAGAGCTGGCATCTTGAAAGCAGAGGACCTCTTCAGGGTTATTAAAGTTAACTAAAACCATTAAAAATAAATGTTAACTTAAAATAAGGAAAAACTTTTATTTCCATGTTTAACAAAGTACTAAAATAACTAAAAATAAAACCAAATATGAATGAAAACATAGTTTAGTAAACATAATTCTGAAAATAAAACTTGAAATTATATAAAAAAATATAAAATAAAAACTGGACCTCTATCCAAAATGGTGGAGATAAATAAAAAAAAAAACATATTTTTAAAAACAGAATAAATAATAATAAAACAAAGCACATGCTTTTTTTCAGCACATGGCGTAAATTGTATTTTTTATGATAGTCTCCAAACACCAGGAGGATTTAAGCTAGCTAAACACTGTAGTCGCAGCTAGAATAATTCTGTACGCTGTAACCCATTCACCTCCCTAAATCATCTCAACGTCATATTAACACTTTTAATGTGAAACCCTCGGAGGCCGCAACCTGCCAGTTTTGAATTCACAATTTTAAGAGCTGGAAGTCAAAAAAGCATCGCATAAATTGTCACATCCAGCGAGAGTCTCGGAGGGATCCATCGTAATAAATATAACAATCAAACCCTAGAGAGCGTTTTAACCACAAACTCGAATTTGCTTGAAGACGGAGGATAATTCAAGGTGATAAAATATTACAACCTTAAAACTTCACAAGCTCATTTGCTGTAAGCAATGAGGCCTATCGGCAACATTTCTCCACCCGACCTCGCAAATCTCTGTTCTGGTAGCATGCCATCGCCCCCTATTGGTCACAAGAGCATCTGTCAATGAACCCACCTCACCCGGTAGAATGTGAGCTTTGTTTAGCCAGCCGTTAATTAAAGCAGAGAATGTTTTTAGCAGCAGGTCCCCAGATGAAGAGGAAGAGAGGCCAAAATCGCCCATCCCACTTTGTAATTAGGCTTGCTCCAGGCATATGTAGGGCCATGCCAGATTTCACACCTCGCCAGGAGCAAGGCTGTGGGTGAGGGAGGGGTTCCATGGGACACTAATTGCCTCATTACTGCGCAATAAGTCACTTTAGCCAAACTCTCCTTTAGGTAACACCCCGGACACATGCGAGATGTGCGATCAGAGAGCAGAAGAGCTATTAAAACAAGCTCAGCTCAGGTCAGCTGCCTGGAATTGATCAACCTCCATCTCATCCAATCAGAGAATGGGCCACCACAAAGTGTTGACACATTTAGTTTAGATGTAAACATGATGGTCCTGAGGGCAATTTAACCTGGTACATAAATCCTATGGTGAAAATAAGCTAAACAAAGGCAGTCCATTTTCAGAATGACTGGTTTAAGAGTGCTAAGTGGAACGGCAATGTTTTTCTAGGTCATTTTATTTGGTTTGAGTGGGGCTCTTGTGTATTGCCATTGTGGCAATTTTGTATAGCCTGCTCTCAAACATTTAGCCACAGCAATACCACATCACACATACACACACACATGCAAAACAGCCATATTGGAATTTAAAAGGGCTAAGCAGTAATTTTTTGCTAGTTAAAAAAGCTTTACACTCAAAGGAGTGAACACTTTTGGGAAATATCATAAACATTTTGTCCATTCACATGCATCAGTTTTCTATCAAATCTTGTTTTCTCTCTCTCTACATCGCCCCGTCACGGGAGCTGCCATGTTGACATTACAAGACCAGCTGTGTCATAAAATTTACAGTTACTATACTACTAATAGTATGAATTGTCAGTTATCAGTTAGTAAAGAAACTTCATTCCTCCAGGCCAACAGGTGTCAGTATAAATTCCTATTCAAATGAATAACTGCCAGATAAGCTTAAGCCAAAATTTACCGGCTGCATCTGAAAGCTTATACAGCTAACTTGTTGCCTTGCTGACTTCAGACAATAGCTGCTTTCACACAGTAATACCAGTAAATTGCTATAAAATTACCAAAATGCATTATTAATACATTAATACATCAAATACAGGTAAATTAAATGTCATCATTTGTTAATATGGATGTTTGTTGATGTTCTCATTTTTTTGTCAGATGTCCACATTTATGCAGCTGCTTTTGGGCCAGAGACATCATATGACTTCAAACGGAAAGTGAAAATGACATGACATACAGCCAAGTATAGTGACCCATACTCAGAATTTGCGCTCTGCATTTAACCCATCCAAAGTACGTACATACGTACGCAAGCAGCAGTGGGCAGCCAATTATGCTGCGGCGCCCAGGCAGCAGTTGGGGTTTTGGTGCCTTGCTCAAAGGCACCTCAGTCGTCGTATTGCCGACCCGAGACTAGAACCCACAACCTTAAGATTAGGATTCAAACTCTCTAACCACTAGGCCATGACATCCCCCTACAGTTAAAAAACATCTCAGCTTTTCAGAATGACGCAAGCGCACCAGGTCATGTGAAAAGAACCAACTGAATCAGCTTCGAAAATAAATCTTGCAGCAGAGTTACAGCAAGGGTTTTTCGGTGGTGGAAATCCATTACTGAAATGTCCTTGTTGTAATGGAGATCGCAGCTGATGGATGCTTAGCAACGACAGACGCCTCAGGAGCGCAACTGCCCGAGCGCTTTGGAAAGAAGGGCACACGTGTGTGTGTGTGTGTGTGTGTGTGTGTGTGTGAACTCACTGGGCGCGTTGACACACGCAACTACACGCCTACAGACATATTTAGCTGACCAAGCCAAACGAAGCGAGCGAAAAGTAGGCCCATTTCGAGAGAAAGGGCAACGAAGTTACTTGCTAGATATGCTACGCGGTATTAAAATAAAGCAGTAGTGCAAGTACAATGATGTATCACTTGAGACGCAAACATCCAAAAGCAAATGAAAGGCGCTTCCTAAAGCTGGTCTCTCTAGCGAGACGTTATCTCTTTATTCCCGAGACATTTGTGCCATCGGAGTGGGTGTTTTCTACCACGGGCTGTCCACAGGCTGCGCTCCAGACTAACCCCACATCATGACATGTTCATTTTTTTTGTATAAAATTTGAAAAAAGAAATTATCGCGGCCGAAAAAATTATTGAGCTAATTTTTTTCATCGTGCGATTAATTGATTTATCAACTATCGCTACAGGCCTACTTGTAACTGCTCATGCCGGTAATCTCGTTTCGCGTTCACACAGAGCACATTACTGGTAATGTTACAACTTCTCAAACCGGTAAATTGCCAGAACGAATTTACAGGTATTTTTTAAAGGATCCAGTTCACAAATGATCTCTTAATGGTAATCCACCGGTAATTTACCAGTAGGGCTGCAAATTAAATTGCAAAGGCAATAAATCGCGATTAGGCAGAAGCTGTGATTGTCATGCATATCTTTCAGTGAAGAACAGTTCTGTGATCAGCAGTAAATCTCCATCCGAAGGCCAGAGGGCACTCTCTCACTGAAAAACCAAATATGCCCCAAAGAAGAAACCCAGGAAATGGCTATTGCTGCAGCTAAATAAACAGATTTAACTGCTTTTATTTATTCAATGTGACCACGGTGATATATGGTTTATCTGTGTTCTTATTATTATAATTTTCATTATAATAAAGTATATCTGTAATTAAATGCTAATTGACATAGCCTTTATCAATGATTAGAATACAATTAAATATGGTGTGTCTTAATTATTCTGTGTAAGAAGCCACATCATTTCACAGAAGGATTTATTTCAAACACTCAACTGGTGTTATGAAGTGATTTTGGAGTAAAAACATGTTATTTAGTGTGGTATTTTCACGTGCTTTCAGATGGAGCACCATTTACCACATGACAGAATCAGCTGTCATTATCGCGAACGATTTCATAATCCTAAGATTATATCGTCAGCGATTAAGAATGCGATTTTGCATAGCTTGTCAGAGAACTAAGGCTCTTTGTAGTAAATGCTGCTCCACCTGAAAGCAGGTGATAGAGATTTACTACTAATCACAGAACTGACTTTTGACAAAATGTGCATGACAATCGCGATTAATGGCGTTCAATTAATCATGCAGCCCTATTCACCAGTAAAGACTTCGACATAAAAAATGTCGGCATCCATCTAAAAAGCTCTATGACCAGAGACATTAAAATGCAGATAAATCAACTTTCAGTGCAAGGCTCATCGCCTTCCATTGTCAATTCCGCTCATTCCTGTTGAGTGTCCTTAATCTGGCAACTCGTGCAAGCGTCAAGTTTGAGGAGAAGGGGGCAGGAGAAACCACTCTTATATATTTTGAATGTGGACTGCAGTACTCTTTTTTTTAATCGCTAGCTGTCATATTACATACTGCAACTTTAAAATTAACAGGAATGTTGGGGCACTGACCAGCTGGTGGCACCTAAGGCAACCACCTAGGCTGTCTATGCCAAGAAACAGCTCCGATCTCTAGGTAAAACATCCAATCACTCTGTGATTCCACTTCAGAATAATACCACACAACTGCTCATAGGGTGCATGAACCCAAATCACTGATTGGGCCTAGTAGATGCATTAAAAATAATATATAGAAGTGTAAAGGTGAATATAATTTGTGCAAATGCATTTTGTCTTAAGAACTAGGTCAACTGCAGATGATTTAAAAGATTATGCAATGTTTAGTATGCAAAATTTACCCTCACTGTATCTTCAGTATGATCTTTATGACCTATATGTAAAATGTCTAATTTGAATTTCGCTTTGTCTCTAGAAATCAGGTTTCTTCTTACAAATTCACTCAATGCAGGCTCTTGCCAGAGTATATTGAATATGTAGTCCAACGGTGTTAAATTACATCAGCAGAGTCCAGATCCAGCCCTAGAGTTATTCCGATTCCGATACTAGTATCGGAAATAACACCGATACCACAACAAATTCTGGCATCGGCGAGTACATGAACCCATATACCGATCCGATACCATTTTCTTAAACAAGACCTAATTATGACCGCTAGCTTTGCCTAACCACTGCACGGTTCTTCTTCGCTGCTCAGAATGCATTGCAAACACAGGAAGTTGTGCTGTGTTGCCACAAGCAACCCGTTTAGAGCAGTAAAGAAGAAATGAAAACGCGTTAGCAGCACTGATCTATATATGACTGGATCGCTCATCGCGTTCTAAACTGCCAACAGACAGTGAAGCCGCTTCTATATTATAGATCAGTGGTTAGCAGTATGTCCGCTGTAGTGTTGTAGTCTCTGCCGTGTGTCACTAAGTGAGTAACGTGGTTAAACGTTTTTAATTAAGCTACTGTTGTAGCCTACCGTAGATTTAGCTATGTCTCTAATAATAATATGTCTCTATTAATAATAATACGTCTCTATTAATAATAATAATTATGCCTAGACGGTTGCTTGTTTTTTACTTGTTTTGTTGTAAAGAGGTTAACTGATTAATATATCATTTTTTATATTCCTAGACTTATTGCAGTTTTTTTATACAGTTATATTGTAAAACTAAAATACCTTTTTTTAGTTTGCGGTGTTAGATTTTTGGCTGCATTTGAAGTTCTTTTTCGCTTAAGAAAATAAATAATATTACTGTCAAATTCATGTCAGATAATAAAAATACTGTAATAAATACAGTAGTTCACCATGTATTTGTTCATGTTTTATTAAGGGATAAGTCTGAAGCACACCATAAAATAATTCTAGCAATTTACACAGGGCTAGTAGTATATACAGCTGAATTTTCAGATACACACCCAGGTATCGGATCAGTACTCGGTATCGGCCGATACCCGAGCCCAGGTATTGGAATCGGTATCGGGAAGAGAAAAAGGGTATCGGAACATCTCTATCCAGCCCCCATTGACTGAGATTTCCATCAGCACTATAGAGACTGAATCAAGTGACCGTAATGAAAAAGATATCACGAGAGCATTTTGATTATGGCAGACAGGTATGTAACATTTATTTTTTTAGCTGTGCTCAAAGTAAACCTGCATTCAGTTTCATGCTATGCTTACATTTTTGGACTTCTCAGTCATCATGTGTTGTTAACTTTTGCTACATTTCTGTGTCCAACAGCCAGAAAAAAACAGAAAGCACTATTGATTTTGTGCAAAACTGTAACAACACATTTCATTTATTACACATTTACAAGCACACATCCATACATTTATTTCTATATTAACATAGCCTTAACACTAATAGTGATTCAGTGGAACAATACAGGCTAAAAGTGACTTTTATAAAGTTACAAAAAAATTATATTTCAAATAAATGCAGTTATTTTGAACTTTCAATTTAAATAATCCTGGGGAAATGTATTTAATAACTGCAACTTTATATCTCACTTTACTGCAACTTTATTTCTTATACATTTGACTATTTCCTATAGTATGACTATCTTTTGATAACAAACTTTTATCTCGTAATGTAAATATTTCATGTAACTGTGACTTTGTTTTTCTAATTGCAACTTTATGTCTCATAATTTCAAGTGTGTATCTTACAGTGGTGTTACATAAATCTCTATTTCTCATTATTATTATTAGTAGTAGTTGTAGTATTGTATCTTACAATGTGACTTATTTTAACCTTTAAAACAACTACTTTTTTATTTATTTTTTATTCAAAGAAAACTTTGAAATCTTTGTGATAAGACATTTGAGATCTAATGGCTCTGAAATTCAAGCCACCATAGTGTCATATTTCATACAGGACATTGTGTAATAGTGGATTAATGCATACAAACCATAGGCCTCCTCACGATTCAGTAGGTGAACACCTACAGTCGTGGCCAAAAGTTTTGAGAATTACATAAATATTGGAAATCGGAAAAGTTACTGCTTAAGTTTTTATAATAGCAATTTGCATATACTCCAGAATGTTATGAAGAGTGATCAGATGAATTGCATAGTCCTTCTTTGCCATGAAAATTAACTTAATCCCAAAAAAAACTTTCCACTGCATTTCATTGCTGTCATTAAAGGACCTGCTGAGATCATTTCAGGAATCGTCTTGTTAACTCAGGTGAGAATGTAGACGAGCACAAGGCTGGAGACCATTATGTCAGGCTGATTGGGTTAGAATGGCAGACTTGACATTTTAAAACGAGGGTGATGCTTGAAATCATTGTTCTTCCATTGTTAACCATGGTGACCTGCAAAGAAACACGTGCAGCCATCATTGCGTTGCATAAAAATGGCTTCACAGGCAAGGATATTGTGGCTACTAAGATTGCACCTAAATCAACAATTTATAGGATCATCAAGAACTTCAAGGAAAGAGGTTAAATTCTTGTAAAGAAGGCTTCAGGGCGTCCAAGAAAGTCCAGCAAGCACCAGGATCGTCTCCTAAAGAGGATTCAGCTGCGGGATCGGAGTGCCACCAATGCAGAGCTTGCTCAGGAATGGCAGCAGGCAGGTGTGAGCGCATCTGCACAAACAGTGAGGCCAAGACTTTTGGAAGATGGCCTGGTGTCAAGAAGGGCAGCAAAGAAGCCACTTCTCTCAAAAAAAAACATCAGGGACAGATTGATCTTCTGCAGAAAGTATAGTGAATGGACTGCTGAGGACTGGGGCAAAGTCATATTTTCCGATGAAGCCCCTTTCGGATTGTTTGGGGCATCTGGAAAAAGGCTTGTCCGGAGAAGAAAAGGTGAGCGCTACCATCAGTCCTGTGTCATGCCAACAGTAAAGCATCCTGACACCATTCATGTGTGGGGTTGCTTCTCATCCAAGGGAGTGGGCTCACTCACAATTCTGCCCAAAAACACAGCCAAGAATAAAGAATGGTATAAAAACACCCTCCAACAGCAACTTCTTCCAACAATCCAACAACAGTTCGGTGAAGAACAATGCATTTTCCAGCACGATGGAGCATCGTGCCATAAGGCAGAAGTGATAACTAAGTGGCTCGGGGACCAGAATGTTGAAATTTTGGGTCCATGGCCTGGAAACTCCCCAGATCTTAATCCCATTGAGAACTTGTGGTCAATCTTTAAGAGGCGGGTGGACAAACAAAACCCCACTAATTCTGACAAACTCCAAGAAGTGATTATGAAAGAATGGGTTGCTATCAGTCAGGATTTGGCCCAGAAGTTGATTGAGAGCATGCCCAGCAGAGGTACTGAAAAAGAAGGGCCAACACTGCAAATACTGACTCTTTGCATAAATGACATGTAATTGTCGATAAAAGCCTTTGAAATGTATGAAGTGCTTGTAATTATATTTCAGTACATCACAGAAACAACTGAAACAAAGATCTAAAAGCAGTTTAGCAGCATTTTGATATATAATATTTATGTAATTCTCAAAACTTTTGGCCACGACTGTACTTGCATAGTCATCTGATCCCAGTGCTTTTGTGCATTTAGTCGTTTAGCTTAATAATGCATTTCTGCCATGACCATTGCTTATTATTATGACGCATAATGGCCATCCACACCACACGTAACCGTTACCTTCAACCATACTAAGGAAGCTCTTATGCTGCATTAGTTAACAAGCATTTAATCACTTTTGTATGGAATTTAATCCCCATAATTCATGCATTTCGTGTTTATAAGCTGCTCTGAGCTGGTGAGATTGACAAATCTCCACGAAGCTCCGCGTCTGCGGGCCTTGCGCAGAAAATAACATTCCCACTGTAGCACTAACGCTTGTGTTTACGCGTTCAGACGATAACGTTATATTAGTTTGAAGCGGTTTAACGACGCCCCAACGTGTTCATATTTAGTGCTATCGACACCTAAAATCGTCCCGTAATCGAGCAAAACTCACCGAAGTCCCATCACTTCATACCTAGCAACAGCGCCGCTGCGATGCAGGAAGTGGAGCGCGAGCTGCAGCGGCACAAGTGTGCTACCGCGAGCGCACTTACCGATGTGATTACCCTCGATGTGCACGATGAGCTCGGCCAGCGACTCGAAGTGCAGCCCGCAGCCCCCGAACTGGCAAATGTTGGAGAAGAAGGAGGCAGCGGCGATGCCTGTCATGGTCTCTGCTACATTGAGCAGCAGCAGCACGGCTCGAGCGGAAAGGAGATAGCGCGCGCGCACGCACGCACGCACCGTCAGACAGACAGCGGCGGCAGCAGCTGGAGCAGCGCAGCACGAGAGAGAAAGAGAGGAGGACCCAACGCGTCATACTGTATTGTGATTGGGAAATAATGTCAAATTGGACAGTATAACTATACAGAATTTATTTTGTCACTTAATGAGGGAAAATAAAAACTTATTTGCTGAGCCATATGAGCTATGCCCTGGTGTGACATCATATAGGTGGGCGGCATGTTGCAATCTTTGACGAAACCGACGAGAGCCAATGAACGTTTGATATCGCTGCCATAAAACTTGTTGTAAAACTTCTTAACGGCACATTTTTAAATAGTTACTATAGCTACAGAGGAAGGAGACATATTGCCAATGAATTTGGATCTGTTTCTCACACCAAGCATAAAATGGATACAGGATTTAAATAAAAATACTTTCATGATCATTTTATTTAATGCTTGTGCATGACAGCATACTAATAAAAATGATGTGCCCCCATTCTCTAATATAGATCAGCATGTCCCAAAAATTTATTAGTTAACCAAATAAATATTACATGATAATGTGAAATACTCTCTCTCTCTCTTTATTTTCATGTAAGGATTCTAAGATTATTTGTACCAAGAATAATAATATGAAATGTAATAAAATTATAATTAAGTGCAGTTTAATGCACTTGACTGATTTGCTCAATTTTTAAATTATAATGTTTCATTCTGTTTTGACTTGCCATTTCAAAGACTACATTTAACAATACTACACTGTACATTAAAATGTATGTTATCATTTAACCATTATCATGCAATATTGTATTTATCTTATCATGGGTCACATAATATGCTGCCAGATCTTAGCCTGATTTGGACCACATATCACCTGACTGATCTGGGCCACACTCCTCCCATCAACAATCGGCCCTCATGTTGTTTGCAGGATCCCTGCCATGCCGTCATTGTCACACATGGCCCAGCTCTGGCTGAAAGGGTACATGCCATTGCCGAAAGGAGGCAAGCAGTGTTACCTTGAGGCCACATGTGGGCCAAGTCCATTTGCTATGTGGGTAGTAAACCTGAGTGCCGCGCGCTATTTTGCTCAGATTTCATTTCCTTCAGGAAAGCGAATCATCTGTGCCCTAGGAAGCCATCTTGTGTTCTCTGCGGTTTTTCTTCAAGCAGTGTTTAATCCTCTTTGCGTACGCAATGAGTCAACGGAAGGTAAGAGCCGTATAACAGGCTTATCACAGGGGGACACTCATGAGAGGTATGTTAAAAAGCCTCTCTGCATGTTCTCTGTGTGATAGCCTGCAGCTAAAGTTCTGCACTCGGAAGTATTCATTTTTTTACTCTAGGTCGTCCTCGTGTCTAACCCCCGCCGTACGCTTCTGTGGTTGCTGAGGCGCCACACGAGGTGGTGGTTTGGGGCAATGTGTGCGGCTTGGACTTTAGTACAGTGATGTGCTGGAGTTTTACCACTTCGCTCGCTTTCCCCCACTCGAGTGTGTTAAATCAGCAGATTTGCTTTTACATACAATTTGTTCACAACAGCTTTGGACTCAGAATACGTTCTGGCCGACACATGCGGCTCTCTCCCTCCGAGCGGACAGGAGAAACACACCTCCCCTTCCTACAGTGAGCTGTTGGATGTGGTTACCCACGTGGTGGATAAACTATCCCTATCTAAGCTGGACGACCTTTTTTTAACTAGTTGTGCACCTACCTAGCCCCATGAGCCGCTACCCTTCTTCACGGACCTCCACCAAGAGGCTTCAAGGTCCTGGAAGCAGCCTTATCAGCGCGCGTCACAAACGCCACGGGTTTCGCCACCATTGCTGACATGGTGTACCACGATTATACAATGATGCCGCCGGTGGACGAAAACTCTAGCCGAACGTCTCGCCCCTCTTGATTTGGCGCTAAGTGCTACCAAACACAATGGCCGAGCAGTGGGCCATTCTATGATGGGATGTTAACGGTCGAGCGACACCTTGAGCGCCCCCTCTGACACTCTGCACAATCCAGCCTTCAGATTTTGAGGGATGGCAAAGAGACTGAATATGACGGCCCACACAGCTGCCGTGATCTCGCTGATCTCGTGTTCATCTGTTGGATTAAATCCTGCCTTGGATATGCTTCAGGATTATATGCAACAAAACACAGCGACTTTGACGCATGCGCTTCCATTGCTGTTCGCCAAGGACTATGCCCTCCACCAGAGAGCGCTGTTGGACCGCACATCCATGCTAGACATTGACTGTCTCGCAGCAAGAGGTGCCTCGAGCATCATTGCATTGAGCGATCACTTTGAGCACCCGCTCAGACACTCTGTGAAATTCAATGAAGCATCCGCGCCCGGACATTAAAATGCATGTGGGAACGCTGCAGCCACTGGCAGAGACTTTGAAATCACTAACGTTTTCCGGGCCGCAGGGGAGCGTTTGCCTGGGATTTTCACTATGGGTGTTACGCACAATTGTCACGGATACACCATTCAGTTCGAAAAGGCCCTCCTCGCCGCGGAAATCTCCCATGGTTTTTAAACCAAGGAAATCGTGGTGCTGCGGTGGGAGATGTCATCTCTGCTGGGAAAAGGGGCTATAGGAGTACAACCCTCTCAGATGGAGTCAGGTTTTTACAACCGGTATTTTGTTGTTAAACAAAAAAAAATAATAATAATTGGCGGTTTACAACCGATATGGACAATTGGATGGTGTTAGCACAATTGCAGACTCAAGCACACTCACATCAGGATCTTGTGATTAATCATCTAAACAGCCTGGGCTTACGCACAAATTTCCAGCTAGACTATCTCTACCGCGTGTTCAGTCTCTCACGTCATGCCTGAGTCATTTCAAAGCAGGTCGGGCAGTGATGGTTAGTTTGTGCTTCAGACTTTTGGTCTAATGGCAGTGGCATCACCTGTAATCTGTCTGGGCTTACTTCACATGCGCCCACTTCTGTGGTAGATGGAAAGCCAAACATTTCACCCCGTTGTTTTCTGCATCTATCGATTCGGTGACACGGAGGTGTGAATAACTAAAACCGTGTCAATAAAACCGTGGATGTCGGCCAAATTCCTTTAACAGGAGTTCAGCTGGGGATTTGTGCTTCCCGCGACTGTCATGACAGGAGCGTCTTTGACCGGTTGGGGAGCTGTTGTCAAGGATGCCCAGCCCATGGAGTATGGCCTGCGACACAACGTGGCTGGTATATTATCAGGTTGGAATTGCTAGCAGTTGTTCTAGCTCTCCGATATTTCTTGAATCTGCTGATCGGCCGTCATGAACTAGTCAGTTCCGACAACATTGTGGTTGTGTCGTATTTGATTCATCAACGAAGATTACGCTCTCGCCCCCTGTGTAGGCTGTTGAGGAATATTCTTCTTTGAATATTCTTCTTTGAACAGATTCTGATGATCCGAGTGGTTCATGTCCTTGGGCATTTGAACTTTGGAGCGGATTTGCTCTCCAGACAGAGCCTAGAGCTTGGGGAATGGATGTGACACCCCCAGAAGGTGAGCCTTATATGGCAAATATTTGGAGAAGCGAAGTGGCAAAGCACAACTATCCATTGCCCGCTGTGGTTCTCCCTATGCCCTCCATCGGCCCTAGGCTTGGATGCGTTAGCTCACGATTGGCCCAGGATCAGCTATATGCTTTTCCTCCAATTTGACTAATTCCAGCAGTGCTATCTAGGATACAGCTGGACAGAGTGGAGCAGCTGCTGTTGGTGGATCTGTGGAGGCCCACAAAGCCGTGGTTTGCGGATCTAGTCAATCTGCTAGCGGGCTCTCCATGGAGATTCCCTTCAGAAAGGTCTTACTATTGCAAGCAGAGGGATGATTTAGCACCCAAGGCCAGATCTATGGAAGCTGTGGGCGTGGCCCCTAAGCGGAGTGAGTCAATATATCATGGTCTTTCAGTTGAAACCACAGAGACTATAATAATTCTAGGGCAGCTTCTACGAGATGCTTAAATGCTTTCAAATTGGAAACTGTTTACTGCCTGGTGTGGAATTCGTAATATATATCCAGTTATGCCCCGTGGCTTCAGTACTGGAGTTTCTTCAAGACTGTTTTTTCTATGGAGTAACACCAGCCACTCTTTAAAGTTTACATGGCAGCCAATTCAGCTAACCACGTGTATATATAGATGGTACTTCAGCGGCCGTCTTCTGCTGGTCTCTCACTTATACAGAGTTCGCGACGGCTAATGCCTTTCCTGTCAGGGTTGGGTGCGGGGATGAACTCAAATGCAGACAGAATGCTCTCACACGATTTATTGGAGACAAAAACAGAAAACAAAACCCACGAGGGGGCAAAACAAGGGCAAGACTGATGAGAGATAAACTAGACTAACACTTGACAAACTACACTATGACAAAAACAGGATCACACTTCTACTTAGACAAGACTTTCAATAGACTAACTTACAGGCAGATCTCACATAGATTGACACGCAATGTTAGACAGTATTTAACAATATTAGACAACAGGTAGCAACAGTTGGCAACGTTTGATAATGAACCGACAAAGGACAGAGAAACACAAGGGGTTTATAAAGGAAGGCTAATAATGAACACAACAGGTGGAACAGGTAAATCAATGATGACAAAACTAGGGTAACAAGGGGGGCGGGGCAAGGAAACGAGACAACACAAGCACATGGCCCAAAGACAAGGCCATGTGCTTGTACACAAAACACGGGTCTGTCATGATCCTGCCACAAGACTAGAGAAAAATCAGGACATGAAGGCAGAATCATGACAGAACCCCTCCCTTAAGGAGCGGCTTCCAGACGGCTGACTGGGGTACGGCGCTCACGGCCGCTGACTGGGGTTCGGCGCCCTCGGCCGCTGACTGGGGTTCGGCGCTCACGGCAGCTGACTGGGGTTCGGCGCTCACGGCGCTCGTAGAATCAGTGGACTCGGTACATGACATGACAGACTTGCCAGGGGCTTCGAGAATCTGGACAAGACGCTTTAGGTATTCCGCCAAAGTGTCAGCTGCGACGAGGACAGGCATCTCTTGATGCGCGGAAACAGCCCGCAAGACAGCTTCACCAGCAGAATCGGCTGCTGCTCTCTCTGCAGCACTCATGACAGCGGGCTCGGGAACAGCGCTTGCAGAAGCGGGCATGGGAACAGCACTTGGAGTAGCGGGCTCTGGGACCTGCTGAGATGAAGGACGAGAGGCTCCCTTTCTCCTCTTCTTCCTCTTAGGTCGCGGTGTGGTAGTCATAGCCGGACTTGTGACCGGTTGGAGAAGCTCAGCGGGATCTGTGACTTGCGTTGGACGGGCAGTCTCAGACAGCGCTGACTCAGCCGAGGGTGACTCCGACGAAGAATCCCACGAAGTCCGTCTCCCTCGTTTACCACGAAGATTAACAGGGGTGGGAGGTGCCTCAGGACTCGAGGAGGGATGTGCCTGATCCCCCAGTGTTGCAACGGCCAGGAAACAACCTTCTGGGATCACTGGCAGCTTGGCCGAAGGTGGGGACCTCGAGGGGGAGACCTGCGGCTCCTCCTGGGAGATACTCTCCCATATTTGGGCATAGTTCCACAGGATCCACTCACCCTCAGACGAGTATGGGAGGGTGACCCTCTTCTTGTCAGTAGGGGATGACAGCCAGCATTGCTTGCGGAACTCCAGTTGTCGCTGGAGTTCGGAGGACCCCCTGTCTGCTGAGTTCCTTCTTGGTCCGTTCATTCTGTCAGGGTAGGGTGCTGGGATGAACTCAAATGCAGACAGAATGCTCTCACACGATTTATTGGAGACAAAAACAGAAAACAAAACCCACGAGGGGGCAAAACAAGGGCAAGACTGACGAGAGATAAACTAGACTAACACTTGACAACCTACACTATGACAAAAACAGGATCACACTTCTACTTAGACAAGACTTTCAATAGACTAACTTACAGGCAGATCTCACATAGATTGACACGCAATGTTAGACAGTATTTAACAATATTAGACAACAGGTAGCAACAGTTGGCAACGTTTGATAATGAACCGACAAAGGACAGAGAAACACAAGGGGTTTATAAAGGAAGGCTAATAATGAACACAACAGGTGGAACAGGTAAATCAATGATGACCTATGCTAAAAAGTTGGAAGACCAGTTTACTTCCAACGACTCTACTTCAGTTTGGAGAGGACTGAGAGCCATCACAAACTACAAGACACCATCCCCTTGCACTGAGGCTAATCAACGACTTGCTAACGACCTGAATGAGTTTTATTGTAGATTTGAAACCCCCAACACCCATTCTGACCATCTCCCTACACAACCATTAACACCCCCTGCAATCCCCCTCTCCATACCTCCTGCTCTTCAAATCTGTGAAGATGATGTGCGCCAGGTCTTCAAGAAAAACAAAAGAAGAAAAGCACCAGGTCCAGATGGCGTTACACCAGCCTGTCTGAAAATCTGTGCTGACCAGCTGGCCCCCATCTTTTCACAGATCTTCAACAGATCTCTGGAGTTGTGTGAAGTGCCTTCCTGCTTCAAACGCTCCACCATAATCCCCATTCCAAAGAAACCCAAGATAACAGGACTTAACGACTACAGACCTGTGGCTCTAACGTCTGTCGTCATGAAGTCGTTTGAAAAACTGGTTCTGGCTTATCTGAAGGACATCACTGGACCCTTACTGGACCCCCTGCAGTTTGCGTACCGAGCAAACAGGTCCGTGGATGATGCAATCAACATGGCATTGCACTTCATCCTGCAACATCTGGACAAAACAGGGACTTATGTGAGGATCCTGTTTGTGGACTTTAGTTCGGCTTTCAACACCATCATCCCAACAACCCTCCAAACCAAACTGACCCAGCTCTCTGTTCCTAGCTCTATCTGTCAGTGGATCACCAGCTTTCTGACAGATAGGCAACAGTTAGTGAGACTGGGGAAATTCATGTCAAACAGCTGCTCCACCAACACTGGTGCCCCTCAGGGATGTGTTCTCTCCCCTCTGCTCTTCTCCCTGTACACCAACGACTGCACCTCTAAAGACCCCTCTGTCAAGCTCCTGAAGTTTGCAGACGATACTACAGTCATCGGCCTCATCCAGGACGGTGACGAGTCTGCTTACAGACAGGAGGTTGAGCAGCTGGCTGTCTGGTGCAGTCTTAACAACCTGGAGCTGAACACGCTCAAAACAGTGGAGATGACTGTGGACTTTAGGAGAAACCCCCCTGCACTTTCCCCACTCACCATCATGAACAGCACTGTGACTGCAGTGGAGTCATTCAGATTCCTGGGAACCACCATCTCTCAGGACCTGAAGTGGGACAATCACATTGGCTCCATTGTGAAAAAAGCCCAACAAAGGTTGTACTTCCTTCGCCAGCTGAGGAAGTTTAACCTGCCACAGGAGCTGCTGAAACAGTTCTACTCAGCCGTCATTGAGTCAGTCCTGTGTACTTCAATTACTGTCTGGTTTGGTTCAGCTACAAAATCAGATATCAGAAGACTACAGAGAACTGTTCGGACTGCCGAAAGGATTATTGGTGCTCCCCTGCCCACCCTCCAAGAACTGTACACATCCAGAGTGAGGAAAAGGACTCAGAAAATCACTCTGGATCCCTCACATCCAAGTCACCCCATCTTTGAACTTTTGCCATCTGGCCGGCGCCTCAGAGCCGCAAATACAAGAACAGCAAGGCACAAGAATAGTTTCTTCCCCCAGGCAATCTACCTCATGAACAGTTAAATGTTTCCCACTTAAACGTATGCTTATGCAAAAATGTGCAATATCCTTATATTTATTTGTTACCCCTCCATCCTAGAACATTCCTGCATCTCACTCAATCCTATTCCATTATCATTTATAGCACAATTGTTTATACACTTATTTATTTGCCAATTTGTAATTCTCCTGTAAATTTTTCTTTTTTTTTTTTTTTTTTTTTTTTTTTTTTTTTTTGTCGTCTGTGTGTTGTTGTCTCTGTTTACTGGAAGCTTATGTCACTAAAACAAATTCCTTGTATGCGCAAGCATACTTGGCAATAAAGCTCTTTCTGATTCTGATTCTGATTCTGATTCTGATTCTGATGACAAAACTAGGGTAACAAGGGGTGGGGGGGGCAAGGAAACGAGACAACACAAGCACATGGCCCAAAGACAAGGCCATGTGCTTGTACACAAAACACGGGTCTGTCATGATCCTGCCACAAGAATAGATAAAAATCAGGACATGAAGGCAGAATCATGACATTTCCACCCTGCACGAGTTCCTTCATAGATTATCTTACTTTAAGACGGTTCTTCTTGTGGCTTTATCCTCCTTCATGAGTTGGGGATTTATAGGCTCTTTCTGTTCGCCCTCGTGCTTGGACTTTGCACCAAAGTTTGTGAGGTATTGCTGCGACTAAGGCCTAATTATGTTCCTAAGGTCGCCTCGGACCCTTTTTACTTTCAACAAGTGGTCTGGGAAGCTTTAACCCCTGCAGAGGAGGGGCTAGGAGATCTGAGTCTTTGCCCTGTCAGAGCGCTGAAGACTTATTGATCGAACAGCTCCACGGGGTGAGTCCGACCAGCTGTTGTCTGTTTTGGACACACAAATAGAGACCATGCTGTCACAGAGCAACACATGTCCCTTTGGTTGGTGGAGGCTATATCTTAGTCTATAGGCGTGCAGACCTGCTTCACCCTTAGGAATTAGAGTTATCCATGAGAGCAGAGGCTTCATTACAAGCTTTTCTTAGTGGATCTTCTATGGATGATATCTGTGCTGCGGCAGGATGGTCCTCACTGAGCACTTTTGTTAAGCTTTACAGTCTGGATGTGAGGACGGCTCCTGGCTCTCGGGTTTTCTCCGCTTGAGCAGATGCTTTCCTTGGATCCCAGCTATCAGGTACATCAGGTAACTTGATAGAGGTTTTCTTCAGTTCATGAAATCTGAGCAAAATAGCACATGGTACTCAGGTATACTATGCGTACACATGTGTAGGGCGGTGCCAAGCGCTATTTGGCCAATAGGATTGGCAGGATGGTATAGGGCTTCAGACATTCGGCACACCGAAAGGTGTTCCCATACGGTGACGTCACCGCAGCATCTCGTTCCCTATTCAGGGAACCGTGGTTACATACAGGTCCTTCTCAAAAAATTAGCATATTGTGATAAAGTTCATTATTTTCCATAATGTAATGATAACAATTTTACTTTCATATATTTTAGATTCATTGCACACCAACTGAAATATTTCAGGTCTTTTATTGTTTTAATACTGATGATTTTGGCATACAGCTCATGAAAACCCAAAATTCCTATCTCAAAATATTAGCATATCATGAAAAGGTTCTCTAAACGAGCTATTAACCTAATCATCTGAATCAACTAATTAACTCTAAACACCTGCAAAAGATTCCTGAGGCTTTTAAAAACTCCCAGCCTGGTTCATTATTTAAAACCGCAATCATGGGTAAGACTGCTGACCTGACTGCTGTCCAGAAGGCCATCATTGACACCCTCAAGCCAGAGGGTAAGACACAGAAAGAAATTTCTGAACGAATAGGCTGTTCCCAGAGTGCTGTATCAAGGCACCTCAGTGGGGATTCTGTGGGAAGGAAAAAGTGTGGCAAAAAACGCTGCACAACGAGAAGATGTGACCGGACCCTGAGGAAGAAAGACCGATTCCAGACCTTGGGGGACCTGCGGAAGCAGTGGACTGAGTCTGGAGTAGAAACATCGAGAGCCACCGTGCACAGGCGTGTGCAGGAAATGGGCTACAGAGAAGCAGAACTGGACTGTTGTTCAGTGGTCCAAAGTACTTTTTTCGGATGAAAGCAAATTTTGCATGTCATTCGGAAATCAAGGTGCCAGAGTCTGGAGGAAGACTGGGGAAAAGGAAATGCCAAAATGCCTGAATTCCAGTGTCAAGTACCCTGTCAGTGATGGTCTGGGGTGCCATGTCAGCTGCTGGTGTTGGTCCACTGTGTTTTATCAAGGGCAGGGTCAATGCAGCTAGCTATCAGGAGATTTTGGAGCACTTCATCCTTCCATCTGCAGAAAAGCTTTATGGAGATGAAGATTTAGTTTTTCAGCACGACCTGGCACCTGCTCACAGTGCCAAAACCACTGGTAAATGGTTTACTGACCATGGTATTACTGTACTCAATTGGCCTGCCAACTCTCCTGACCTGAACCCCATGGAGAATCTGTGGGATATTGTGAAGAGAAAGTTGAAAGACGCAAGACCCAACACTCTAGATGAGCTTAAGGCCGCTATCGAAGCATCCTGGGCCTCCATAACACCTCAGCAGTGCCACAGGCTGATTGCCTCCATGCCACGCCGCATTGAAGCAGTCATTTCTGCAAAAGGATTCCCGACCAAGTATTGAGTGAACTGAACATAATTATTTGAAGGTTGACTTTTTTTGTATTAAAAACACTTTTCTTTTATTGGTCGGATGAAATATGCTAATTTTTTGAGATAGGAATTTTGGGTTTTCATGAGCTGTATGCCAAAATCATCAGTATTAAAACAATAAAAGACCTGAAATATTTCAGTTGGTGTGCAATGAATCTAAAATATTTGAAAGTAATTTTTATCATTACATTATGGAAAATAATGAACTTTATCACAATATGCTAATTTTTTGAGAAGGACCTGTACATAACCGAGATGAAAATGACAAAGCTTTTGGTAGTTTTCATAATAAGGTCCTTAAATTGTCATAGCTACTATAATATACAAACTTTTGATGGAAAAATAAATATGATGCACTACTTCTACAAAATCAGTAAAAAATGTGCTAATATCATGTTTCTATTTACAGAATGAGATTGTCTTTCACTTTCTAAAAAAAAAAAAAAAAGAAAAAAAAAGAAAAATAAAGGGGGGGGGGGGGGGTCGTGGCCTAATGGTTAGAGAGTCGGACTCCCAATCGAAAGGTTGTGAGTTCGAGTCCCGGGCCGGCAGGAATTGTGGGTGGGGGGAGTGCATGTACAGTTCTCTCTCCACCTTCAATACCACGACTTAGGTGCCCTTGAGCAAGGCATCGAACCCCCAACTGCTCCCCGGGCGCCGCAGCATAAATGGCTGCCCACTGCTCCGGGTGTGTGCTCACAGTGTGTGTGTGTGTGTTCACTGCTCTGTGTGTGTGCACTTCGGATGGGTTAAATGCAGAGCACAAAATCTGTGTATGGGTCACCATACTTGGCTGAATGTCACGTCACTTTCACTTTTTATTTTGTCGCATCGGGACAGCTTGATTTTGGGTGATTGGGACAGTGCTTAAAGGCTTTTCTAATTAAGAAAATGAATTAATGTATTAATTACCTTGTAATAGAGAACCATTGTATCTGCTATGAATTCTCTAAATCTGTGGTTTTCACCCTTTTTATTTGTGTAAGCCCTTATCAACCACAGAAATATTCATAATGATGAACAGAAAATGAAATATTGCATATAAAATCATATCAAAGTATGAACTAACTTGTGCAATTTAGTAAACATTCTAACACTACCCTAAATCAATGAAAAAATGTCAGGCAAATATCGTCCTATCCTAAAAAATCAGAAATACATCAATGGAAAGCTTATTCAGCTGTTATTCATGTATACATTTTAATAGTAATAATAAAAAAGTTGACCCTTATGACTGGTTTTGTGGTCCAGGGTCACATTTGATATATTGATCTATATATTGATTTGTAACATTTTAATATATTTATCATAAAGCTATCAAAAACTCTGTATGTAGAAAGAGCCACAATCTGTGAAATTCAGATTTTAATCATTTTTAACACTCATAAAAATAGCAATTAAAGGAAAACTGTAAAAAGTTTATATAACTTATATAATATAACATATTATGTAATTTATTTGTATAAATGAATCAGCTTAAATATAAATGATATAGCCTAATTTACCCTTAAAACTACAATAATTGTTCTTTTTTATTATAGTAATTTAAAAAAGGTTAAACTTTTTATTATAGTAAGTTTAGATAATTGGTGTAATTTTCTATCTCTGTAGGGGATAAAAAAGTTCCCCAGCTGAACCGAAACATTCAGAATCTCTGTTATTCGTAATGTGGCCACATTTTCTTTTTGTTTTTACAAATTCATCTTTATATGACTTGTGTGGTTTGACAGTGTGGATGTTTTGTTTGCAAAGCTTGAAACCGACTTTGCGCGTGTTTTTTGCAAATACAGACAAACAAGCAATAAATAAATATTCTGTGGCTGGTCGAGGTATCTCAAACATGGGCGGACTGCAAATGTCTGGAATGTGTTTCTCATTAACAAAGGTAAGTTAGTGTAAAATGGTAAATAACTGTTCACAGGAAGAAAATGCAGTGCAGTAGAAATCCACATGGTGGCAGTGTGGAATTACACACAAATACTCCTCTCTACAGCTTGGACACTTTAGATTCGCATAAACTCAAAATCAATTATAACAAAGCAAAACAACCTCTTAATAAACATTGTAATATCACAGTGTCAGCGTACTTTTTGGGTTACACTTTATACACTTTAAGTGGGTTACAGTTTGTTTTAAGGTGTCTTTTTTACAGCGTAATTATACGTTTATGTTATGTATGTTGAGTAATATTAATTAACTACATGTACTTACTCTATGGTTAGGGTTAGGATTAGGGTTTGTCTTAGGGTTACTTGCATGTAATTATGCATAATGTATTGTTATTATAATAATAAGAAGGCTACATGTAATGTGGAACAAGGACACTTTGAAATAAAGTGTTACCCTTTTATATAATAATAATAAAAAAACAATAAAATTTAAATAGGCCTAAATAAACTTTTAAAAAGAGTAAGAAAAAAAAACATATAATACATGCTAAATGCTGCTTTTCTTTTTGTGAATTATGTTTAGAACAGAAGGTGGTCCACATATTCAAATCATCTAATTTTCTAAATTAAAACTTGAATGATTTTGAGCTTCAGTATTATCTCAAAGCTCCTAAGGTTGCTCCTAAAGCTCCTAAAGCCAACATCACTGTTGGTTTGTATGATCAAGCTTCTCATTCTGCTCAAGTATACAGTTTGTTTAATCTACTACATGTTCGAGAGGCAGAGAAGCTACAAATGGCCGTGTGGTCACACAGATGACTTGATCACTGTAGCGTTTCTCTGTCAGTAATAGAAAGCCCCAGTGGTGTGGACTACATTTGTTTTCTTTCCTTTTGCTTGTGTTCACATCCATGTGCTTCATCCCTCTCTCCCGCTCTCTTACCGCCTGTTTTTCCATGATTTCCTGTTCACGTTTTTGGCAGAAGTTGTCGGTGCTGGTGTTGTGCCCGGTACTGTGTAATGGGGACCTTGTTGGGTTGGGCCCCATTAACTCACCACAGCCGAGAGCAGCATGGGCAGCTGTGCACCCTGATCAGCCTGCTTTTTCCAGCAGTGCTGGAGAACGCTGTGGGACATGTCTATGAAAGCATTACATCATTGACTCACTCTGTTTTGAGGCTCTCCAGAGCTTACGGCCTTCTATTTTGCTTTCAATTCTCTTATCCTTCAGATTTTTACAAATAGTCAAATTTGTTGCCCTGAGACTTTGCGTTTGTTGATGAGATTCAGATCCTTTTGCTTAGGACCACATTTTTCAGGGAAAAGTTACATTTTTAGTATCTCGGAATAGAACAGTACTTTTAAATTGTATTTATCTTTGGTTCATATGATTTAAACAGGAAGTAGATGGCCTAAAATGGCAATCGTCTATAAAGCATACAGTATCAAATTTCATATAAAATTTTAAGGACTCTAAATCATCAACACGATCAAAACTTCGCAAAACTTATTGTACACAATCTACTAAATGCCTTTTGTCATCTGACTGACAGTTTATACTTTTTTAGCAAGTAAAAGGTTGTTTAGTATAATTCCAACAACATCCCACTTCATTTTTATTTGCTGTGAGATTTACAACAAATTTTATAAAGTAAACATAATACATTTTATACTCTTAGTAATATTTCATAATGAACACTTACTGGACAGAAGGGACAAGGTTTACTTGATTATCATACATAATTGATTTACACTACATTACCAAAAACGGCACAGTACTGTATGAGTCATAAAAGCCTGATCTATCAAATATGATGCAATATGTCAGGTTTTTCACATGCAAGTTAAAAGCAGCCTCATTCCTTACAAATTATATGACTTGTGATCGACTTCTTCATTTCCAGCTGTTCTTTTTACCATATTGTCTTAAATCTGGTTCGAGACCACACAAATAGCAGCTATTCTGTGATGACTGATAGGGTAAAGACACTTGCATTGAACATTTTGGTATTTCAGATGTCCACAAAGTGTAATTCGGTCTCCTAATGTTGCCAAACGTAAACCCCCCAGACCCCATTAAGGAAGCGAAAGACATAACGTTCAGAAGCATAACTATTACAAATACTGGCCTTCCATCGTTGGCAGCGGAAAATGCAGAATTCAGACGCACATGGCATCGTGCCCTCACCGCTGCAGACATACTGTATAAACTACTCAGAAATACTATCCTTCATTATGTGATGCCTGCATTGTTCACTTCGAATGCTTCCAGTGCACATTTGTTGTTGGTAATAGCATTTTAATGTACTGTGTGGTTTTCAAACGCTTGAGCGTGGTTCAGTGGTAGCCCTGTTTACAGTATTTGTCAAAAGGTTGCCAGGTTTTGAAAACACGTGCAAGTGTAGAGTAATGCAATTTCTTTGTGACATCACTTCCCCTGACATTAGAATGAGGTGCAGGACATCTTTCCATATCAAATAATGTTTTGTTTCTTTCTAAAAGTGTTCCTCTGTGGTGGACCACCACTTTGAGCAAAACAATGAGTATTGTTGGGGGAGCATGCATGTGTTATTACACAAAGCTGTATACTTCAACATTTCCATACCTGCAGGCACTTCAAGACATAAAGATGACTCAACTGACAGAGGCTGGAACATTCTGTTGAGAAGATCAAACAGACAATCTGTTTCCTTTGCTCTATCTAGTGATCATTCTTAGAATCATTCAACCCTGTGGCAAAATGCTGCTTAAACAAATCTGAAATAAGAATTCAATGTGGGTTCATCCCATAGGCGTAATGGTTTTTGTACTGTACAAACTGTGGCCCTACATCAACCCTACACCTAACCCTCACAAGAAACTTTGTGCATTTTTACGTTCTCAAAAAAAAACTAAAAAAAAAAACTCATTCTGTATGGTTTATAAGCGTTTTGAAAAATGGGGACATGGGTTATGTCCTCATAAGTCACCCTCTCCTTGTAATACCTGTGTCATACCCATGTCATTATACAGAGTTGTGTCCTGATATGTCACAAAAACATGCACACACACACACACACACACACACTGCTCTGCTGCATCTGAATGGGTTTGTTTTGACGAACTAAATCCTGAACAAACTCCTTGTATTCTGTAAATATAAACAATAATTATTTGCTTTAGCCCAACAAGGCTTTCATTACACCATTGACATTTGATACATTCATTTTCTGCTCTCCAGTGTTGTAACTTTAGTTAAATGCAGTGTTGATCATTGTATGTTTCTGGGCTGATTTTAATATGATGAACTATTTAGAAGAATGCAAAACAAACAAACAAACAAATAAAAAAATCATTGTGTACTTTTGGACTGTGAAGTATCCACTTTAAGAAGTATGAGTATCCACTTTAAGAATGCAAAATAAATAAACAAACAAATAATCACTGCATGCTATTGGACTGATATAAATATGTAGATCCATTAAAAAAAAAAAAAAAAAAAATATATATATATATATATATATGTATATATATATATATATATATATATATATATATATATATATATATATATAACATGGCTTAATTAAAAATAGTAATTGTACACCTATAAATGAGCAGTTTACTTTCTAATCTGTGAATCTCCTGAACTGATGTAACAGCAACCAATGTTCTCCTTGTAACCATTCCAATCTTCTGAATGCAATTAAACCGTCCTGGGACATGTTCACCATCAAAGGAGAATCTAGTTCAGTCCAAGGTCAACTTAAGTCAAAGAGCTGATTAAACACATGATCTCCCGCTTGTGTTTGTTGACAATGAACCTCATTTTGGATGAGGTTTTCTAAAGTCTCATGTGAATCAACGTTCTGATGGTTTCAGCTGCCTTGTTCTCAAATTGCGGTTCCTGGGAAAGGCCATCTTAAGTACAAATGTCTTATCATTCTGGTAAATTGAGCGTAATCTGCCATAATGACTGAATATATGACTCTGTGGCTATATATTTGTTGGCTAATATAATTATTTATCATTAAATAATGAAATTAGTATTTTATTAAAAAATACATATCTTTATTTACATAGATATCTTTAAATCAAATGTTTAATTTCAGAAGAAATTGTTTTTAACCCAATTAGACCTGACATAAAAAAAAAATTAGCCCTGTTCACCTTTTCCTGGCAATCTGAATTCAGCTCTGCTAGACGTTTGGGGACAGACTAACCTGCCATGCATTAGAGATAAAATCCTTTAAAGTGTGGGGTCAGTGACCCATCACTGACTGTGCACTTATGCCACTTACTGCACAGCTCTCCCACGAGATGATGTCTGGATGCCTGGGAGAAATATATAGACCATAAAGGAACAAAAACTGTCATAAAGCTTTGATTAAGGCCCAGGTTAAAAGACACAGGCAAGCGAAACAGCTGAGTTATTGTTCCCGTGACAGAGCTCTTAGCACGGATGGCTCATTGTAAACAGCTCTTTTCCGAGGAGCAGACAGTCATTAATCGCCGAAGCAATCCCAGACTCCTCCAGTGTACCCTCGACATCAAACATCACACTGCCGCCACCAGCACATTCGCTAAAGCTTGAAAGGTTGTGACTCTGTCTACTCTCGGCAGCTTGTGGCTCTTTTTATATTTACCCTGTAATGGCTGACGTGTCAGTTTAACAGCTACGATGAACCCCATGACCATTGTCTTTGATACTCTCTTGCAACTATACTCATAAAATGTCAGTTTATTAAATTAATAGCTCTAAAGCAGTTTTAATAGCTCCATTATTTTGTTTTCAGGATGTTGTACAAAGGTTTTGGGCTCATTAGTCAGTAATAATGTTTCTGATAGTCCCCCCCCCCATTTTCTCAATACACTGAGAAAAATTGTAATCTAAAAATAGCAACATCTAAGTAAACTGATTTTAAAAGTCAAAAATAATATTACTACGGAATTAACCTAAATACATTAACTTAAGCAGAAATAGCTCTTTAAAGTAACATTTGCAGGCCAACACTTTTTCAATGCATAGTTTCACCCTTAAAATAATCTAGTTATGGTTAATCTGGTTAATGCATTAATTTATAATAACTAACAATTAGAAAAACATTTTTACTAATATATTGATTAATCTCTGTTAATGTTAAAAATGTAATTAATTAATGTTAGCTCAGATTCATTATATAATATTAACAGATACAGCTTGTGTTTTTAAAAATGTATTAGTAAATGTTAAACTTAACATTACATGGGATTTTCCAGAGAAAAAAAGACGATATTTAGGTTTTTTTATGACCAAAGATTCAAAGCCATTGACTTCCATTGTTTTTTTTTTTTGTTGTTTTTTTTTTTATACTATGGAAATAAGTGGCTATACGTCAACTGATACATTCTTCAAAAGATCTTCTTTTGTGCTCAGCAGAAGCAAGAAACTCATACAGGTAAGGAACAACATGAGGGTGAGCAAATTATGCAGTTGGGTGATTTATTCCTTTGACTAATCAAGTTAACTAATGTTAACAAATGTAACCATATTTTAAAGTGCTACCAGTAATTCTCTATGTATCATATTTTATTTAGTTTTCCAACATTTGACTTTACACATTGTGAATCAATTTTGCATTACCAGCACCTTTTTACAGTTGGAATTATTAGAAAGTCCTAATTGTGACAAAGTGAAATAAACAAAGGTATTGTTTTGTTTGTCCTTTGATGCCACCTGCATCACATTACATCTGCCTGGCAATTATGTGCAGACAAAGGAGTCAGAGCTTTGATTCTGTAACACCATCTTCTAAATTCAACACTTGCAGGCAGACATAATCCAACCAATAATTTATTTACCCTTGACACTTTCATTATTTAGTAAGCACAGAGGCACTGGCAAGATGTGCACAATTAACAGACCTGGATAACTGAGCTGGAGTCTGGGAGCATTTCTCTTCTGTGAGAAAAAATAAAAAGTCAATCAAAATCATTTCAGCAGATTATACAGGTTAGTTGTTCATCAAATATGTAAATGAAAAGTGTAGCTATATATAATGTATTAATAAGAATAATTCAGGTGTTAGCTTCATAATAAAATCATAATAATTTACCTGAACTGTTTATTTAGTTGCTTAATTGTCACTGTACTAATTGAAACAGTTGATAATTTATTTCTAAAGATGATCATATATAGCAGTTTATGACTAACTAACTCGCTGCTGCGAACAACAATAACAACTTTAAGTCAGACAGATGTTGGTTGGTGTTGCTGTCCGGACGCCACACCCACCGGCCCTGACCCCGCCCCGCCTGCCCAGCTCGCCCCGCCCCTACGAGGGACCGCAATGATTTAGAAGTTCAGGAATCCCACGTGACGTCACCGAAGGGTGATGTAATGCTTCTCTAAATAGATCGTATTGTAATCTTTCCTCAGTCCAACGTGGTTCCTTCAGAAAGTGTGGTGCATCTTCTCCAGACTTCTGCGGTGAGTTGTTTTTCATACCGATACATCCATTGCTTCGCATGCACTTGCCGAGTCACTGAAATAGGCTACATTCTCTTGAGGCTGAAGAAGTGACAAGTTGTTAGGGATTGGCATGAACGAATTTCAAGTACTTTTACAGAGTCTGTCTGAACGCGACTATTAGAGTTGTTCACGTTTCATGCAGAAACACAATGATTATGACTTATTCGTTTCGGATCTCCGGGGATTGTTTGCATGTAACAGCTTTGCGCTTTGAATGCCCAAATTGCGCGTTAAGAGGTCGTGTCGCATTAAACAGCTAGCACCTTCTTTATTCTGATCTCAGACTTATGTTGCAAAACTTTACTCGGAGTTATTAGTGTGCACTTCAAGCTGTCAAACACGATCGCTATGTTACTACAGTTTTTACTTTGCTTGTGCGTGCATGTGTTTGTATGTGTATGTTTGTGGCAAGCCAATTTAACAATTATTCCTTTAATGAATCAAATTTTGTTACTAGTATTTATTTCTAAATGCTAGTAAATAATGTAGTCGAGATAAGTAGCCTGTATTTCATAATTTTAGTAGAAACTACTACATTTCTTATAGCCTTCTTTAGTCATTAGTAAGTATTCAAACAGTAGGCTGTTTTAACTTCTCTAATTGCATAGGCTACATTCATTATAGACTAGTGTTATAAGTCTTATAATCTATGTAGCTGTAGATATGTAGCTATTAAGACAACGTATCAGCTAATATGAGCAAAACTACAGTTTAGAAATGTTACTTTTAATAATTAAAATTAGTTCTAGTTTATCATAAATATGTACTTAGGATGAATAATTACATACAATAGTCAGTCTGGTATAGAAAGCAGGATTAGCTATTCCTTAAATAGTTATTAGTAATTTACCAATATGAACATTATAATTAGTTATTGAAAACAGTAACAGTTGGAATGTGATTCATCAACATAATATGGAATGCGTTACGGTGTGAAATTAATACTTGATACTATCTAAACCAGATCCACGTCAAACCTTGTAGCAAAAATGCAATTTGATTCCAGTAACAATGGAATAGTTAACAGAATACGAAATGAATATGAACTAGTCACTAATTAAAAAAGATACTTGTCACTATTTGATTACATTAAAAAAGAAAAACTAATACTAGTAGTTTAAAGGAATAAATGTTAAATTGGCTTGCCACAGCGAGCGCGCGCGTGTGTGTGTGTTGTGTCCCGCTCGCGCTGTGACACAAGTGTTCTGCATTGTTCCTGTGGAGCAGTCCGGGAGAATTAGCTTGTAACGTTGAATCTGTTTTGTTTCATTCATAAACATGCATAAACTGAGGAATTTAGCTTGTCTCTGAAAATTACTGCACCTGTATGTATTATCCCGTATCGTTCAAGAGATCGCGACCGTCAGAGGGGGTCCCAGTCCAGTCCGCTCTTATGATAAAAGAATGCACGCGTGTTTGAATCTTCGCACTGAATCACACGTTTTTATTTTGTAATATTGTAACAAGAAGGCAATGTATCGAAGCATGACGTCATAATGCAGGCCAGTCAGACAGTTTGATGATTAACCGTCGAGATATTGAGGGTTTAGTGGTTTGTGCTGACGAAGCAAACTCTTTTCTAAAAGCCTAAAGGCTAACAAGATTTTAATCCACTGACACGAAGTGTGTCTGGGTTCTTTTTTTACCACACAAATAAATATTTATAGGAAAGTACAGAAAAATAAATGCATAATAGACTTATTGTAAAAAGTTGCCTATATTAAGTGTTCTGTTTACTGATAAACTAGCTTCATACAGGGAGGAAAATTAAAATACGAAGTTAATTGCATCTCATTGCTTCTAACATGGAGATTTAATGAGTAGTTCACCTAAAAAAATCTGCATTATTTATTCACTTTCAAACCTGTATTAGTTTCTGTGGAACACAAAAAGAAATGTTAGGCAGAATGAAAGCTCCAGTCACTTTCATTATAAGGGAGGGAAAAAATCAATAAAAGTAAATGGTAACTGAATCTGTCAGTCCCTAGAATTCTATCTACACATTTCCTTTTGTGGTCTATGTAAGAAAGTAAGGCATATGAGATCGGCAAAACATGAGACTGAGAAAATTATTCAGTTTATAGCTTGATTTATTTGAACCATTTATTAGAATTATCTGTGAAATACCATATATTCACATGTGAAACAAGACGTATCTAATAAAACGGAGTGACCGGTATTGGAAAAAATGTCTATATGGCCATTATAAAGATTTTTTTTTGCTCTCTGGTTTAATTAATCCAGCTGAATAAATGAATTACACTGAGTGGGAAAATGTAATAAATATATTTTCTATAACTACATATATTTTGCTTTATATTGTATAGTGTATGCAGGTTTTCCTATGTTTGCCTTATGTGTTTAACAAAATAAAAAAGTTTGATATGTAGTGTATGCAAAAATGTGTTTAATAAAATAAGTTTAACATTTTGCATGCAAATCATCATATTGATGCATGCTGACAAAGCAGTGAAAACCTTTTTTATTTTAAAGTTGATCACAAATAAGTTGTCAAAGAAGCTGTTTTCATCTTGCCGTCACTTTGGTTCCCTGAACAATATCAACGTTCTGATACATTCATATTTCAAATGTTTGTACCTCTGATACAATAGTCGGCCTGAAGTTCTCTAGGTCTCTGTAAGTTTATGTTTGTGAAGATGTGATGGCTGACAGTGATTGAAGGTTACCTTTGTGAGGCCCCTTCATCTGTTCACTATGAGAGGTTTATGGCATCCTTTGCATTGTCTATATGTTTCTTATTCCTTCCCCCGGGCCCTGTGCTGATCCTACCTTGAACCTTTGCTGCCGAAGGCCTGCAGAGGACGGGGGGAGGTTGGATTTGAATTGCAGTGCATGTTTGTGCTTGCTGTAACCTTCACCACCCTCCTCCTCCCCTCGGCCTGTGCATCATACTGTTTGAATTCAAATGTGTACCAGAGGAGAAAGTTCCTCTCTGGTTCCCTGTGAAACTGTACTCCGGTCCCCAATCCTCCTCGGCTGCCACATCGGGCCATTCTAAATTGGAAGTGTAACGAAATTTCCTGTGTTAAATGAAAACACTGGTGAAATAAAAGCCAAGCAGTGTATGACCACCGGTGAGCAAACATCTCACACCTGGCCTCCTGTCACATGGGGATATTGAGCAGTTTAGGGGAGCTAAAAGACTTGCTTGAGGGTGGAAATGATACGGTAATATTTTTCATGAAAATGAATGAGGTGCATAATCGTATGTTTAAATTAACAGATTTGATGACAGTCTTTGTAGTACAGATTCCACATGTTGGAGAACTTACATAGTGTGAATGTGAAATATTGCTGCAGGGGCCGGATTGTGTTGCACTGTTGGTTTTGCTTTTGGAATCTGGCCAGATGTGATATCAAAAGACGGCATATCTTTAGGTCTGTTTGAAAATGCAGGGACACAGAAATTACAATACATTTAAAAATCTGGACTGAAACGAAGAGACGTTTGTTAAGTTAAAGGCTAGATAGGGACACAGCAACACGTTCCTCTCTAGGGTGTTAAAGTCAACATGAAATCAAAACTGACTGTATTTACTTTTTTAAAACACATTTTTGCTATCATTTTGAATGATTCATCGGTGAACAAGATTCCACAGAAAAAAGGTTTGGTCTTGGTAATCCTTCATCAAAATATAATGACTTACTCCACCTTCTGAAACATCATCTGTTGTTTGAAGAGTTTTAAATAGAAACACCACATCTGATCAATTCCTGGATAAAGTTAAGTCCCGTCCTACATTTCCATCTTGTCGAATATCCTATTTAACTCAGAAATATGTTAAGTTTCGGAAGTAAAATGTTCACTTTAATTTGCTTAAAGGAATAGTTCACCCAAAAATTAACTTTCTGTCATTCTCATTAACTCACCCTCATTTTATTCCAAACCCGTATTCACTTTCATGGACCATACAAATATTCTGGGAAAATCTTGGTTACCAAGATTCTTCAAAATATCTTATTTTGTGTTCTGTAAGATTATGTAATGATACAGGTTTGCAACAACGTGGGATGAATAAATGCTGACAGCATTTTCATTGTAGGTGAACTGTCTCTTTAATTTACCAAAAATGAGTGCTGGAAAAACTGGACAATCTCATCCAGTGGCAGAGGAGTTAAATACTGAACAGCATGATCTGGGACAGAGAAAGAATTGAGAGCGGAATATTACAGATACCGTGAAGACTTGTGGATGGAGACACACCTTTCTGAGAGCTGATGAGTGACAGAGAGAGAGAGAGAGAGAGAGAGAGAAAGAAAACAGAAAAAAACGAGTGTTAGTGACTTGTCATTTAGCAGACGTGTTCTTGATGTCAGTTCGGTTACAGAAACACCCTATCCAGACCATGTGTCCCCAAGGACAGCGTGTCAGAAGCCGCCTGGAGGGGCTCTGTCCCAAGGCCGGACTGTAAGGAAAAAGATGTCTGGTTAACATAACGGCAAATTAGCATTTTTTGACTGCATGGAAGGAAACAGTTGGCTACACCAATTGGACAGGGGAAAAAATGCACATGAAAATCATGTATGAAAGCGTTCACACACTGGGGCTCATGCATTTTCAGGCCTGAAGCATTTGAATTCATACTCTTCATGTTTTCATCTTTCAAAGTTTCGAACATGTTTATTTTCCACGCAGTTGGAAAGTGTTTGTTAGCTGTCTAAGCAGTGTGTCAATACTTCACTCAGTCATTAATCTGTGTTTTGCTGCTGTATATGAAGGGGACTTCTGGCTGTCATGGACTATTACAGCTGTGTCTCATTAGGCTGTTTTATCCCATAATAATGTTACTCTTTTGCCCAAAACTTACATAAGGGGGCTGTAAAATTCCCAAAACAGGTGTTAGAAACTTTGGTAAAGTTTATGATCAACTGTGATGCACGGCATACAGCTAAATTCTACAACAGTGTTTTCACTGTTGCGATAAAATAATCAAATGCATTCTTATAATCAGTTCGTATCCACAGAGCACTGCAGAAAGTTTTTTACTGGAATCTTTTGGTAAATTTGACAATGTTTTAGCTACCAAAAATGGTTTAATGTAGTTCCAGTTTCAGGGCAAATAACTTTTAAAAGTAATAATGCGTTACTCTATAAAAACTTAACTAGTTGCGTTAGTTACTTAAAGTAATATGTAACCTTACTTTGGTGTAACATCTGGGCTGGACCTGCTTGTTTGTTTTTAATATAAAAGTTATATTTTTGGCAAATGTAAATTAATTCTTTTAAATGCTTTTTCCACCAAATTTAAATTAATAAGCCTCATGCTAAAGGAAATGTAAATTCACATCTGTAAATTAGCGTCATAAAGAAAAAGGCGCAGGGCAAGGCAACATTTTTTTACACAAATGTTATTTATATAAACAGTTTTCTTATTACTATGGTTGAATTAGATCAAAGGTCAGCAGCAAAGACATTAGTTAATAAAATGGGATTAAATACATAAAATATATTTGTGTTAACATTTAAGTATTGCAGATTTGCATCATATTCTGAGTTTATTTATTTATATTCATTTTGAAGGATACTGAATCTGTGTTTGTGCAAGTGAGATGAATAAATGCATGTTCACATTTAGTACAGACCTACTGTAACCAAGTTTACACAGCACACTCAATGCACCATTTCTCTAAACTTGGGAACAAGAGAGCTGTCAGTCAATAAATGAGAAAATTGCTTGTTTGAAAAAGTAACTAATGTGTTACTTTAGTAACTTGAAAAAAATTATCTGATCATGTTACTTGTAATGCGTTACCCCCAACACTGTCCAGCTGACACATTTTGCCCTATTCAAATCAAACACAGAATTCCAATGACCAAGAAAAAAAGACGCCATTGAGTCAACCCTGGCCTGCTTTTTACATGCTCATAGATTTATTTTAAGAATGCAGGGGTGAGAAGAGGGACGTACAGTCAGAATCACACACCCAGGCACCCTATAGATCTTCACTAGTTGAATAAATTGAGCCACCCTTGAGACGAAGCACAAATGGTGCCTGATATATTCCACAGCATCGCACTCTGATCCCCATGGTGACAGTAGTAGAGGGCTCAGCGTGGACCCACACAAGAAAACCGATGGCAAACTACGTCCCATCAGCATCAGAGGAGCGGCCTGATTACACTCCACTGAACGGCTGGCATACCATTCCATTGTCAGTCTGTGATCCATGGCATTTAGCAGCATCATGGCACTGAGGAAGGGATTCCAGGGCTCATGGTGGGCTGTAATGGAGAGAGAGATTGGTCATTGAAATGTAATCACTGCTTATAAAAAGGACACTAGAAATAGTTCAGAGTTTTGTCATTGTATTGAAACATTTTCATCCTTTTTTCCACTCAACATTATTTGTCACACTGTCAGTTTTGCCAATGTATTGTTGAATAGGCGCAACTATATTTCACCATTAACTATTTATTTTAAAACTGAGTGGGGTCAGTTATAGTAATATATTAGGTTATTACAGTAGCATAGTTAATATGGTATAAAGTCAGGGTTGTACAACTTTTGTAATATAAAAAATTAAAATAAAATTATATATATATATATATATATATATATATATATATATACATATATATATATATATATATATATATATATATATATATTTACTAGTATATATACACATTATACATTGTAGTACATTGTAGGTCTTTTACTTTGTGCTCATGCTACATTACATTATTAAAGTTTATCATTTTTAGTTTTATTAGATTGTATTTAAGATTTCAAAACGATATGAAGCCAACATAAATACAAGGAATACATTTCTAAATGTTTAAAATATGGTTTTTATTTGTCATTGAGCCTCCTAATACGAGCTGCTAAAGTCATGGCTGGCGAGGTATAAAAAGGACAGTTTAGGTGTCAAAAGAGTTGCTAAGGACCGGCAGTTCATTGATACGCTGACCTCAGTGCCGTGTGTCTGAGTTAGCCACGGACTTGCGTGCACAACACAGAGAGGATAGGTTACATCTTACCCTGTGGTCAGTAACAGCTCCATGGTGACAAAGGAGCAGGGTGAGACTTTAGGGGTCAGTTTTTGCCTCTAGAGTTTAGACTAAACCTTTACAACTCCCAGTGCCCTCTCCAGGGCATAAGACAGAGAATCCTCTCTGAGATTCCCTCAAAGCCTCTTCGGGAACCACGGAGTTGGTTATCACTGGCACACGATACATTAGTGACATAATGTCAGCGGGTCTTTATGCTTCTGAGTCTTGGAGGCGCCTCTGATTTGAATTTCTCTCTTTTGTTTTGTGTTCAGGTATATGAGGAGCCAGTGACAGTGATGAACTCCGAGCAGGAAAGGCCGTTCGTGTGCAGCGCCCCGGGCTGCTCTCAGGTGAGTCTGATAAGACAATAGTGAAGATGAACGCTCCTGTAACTCGAGAAAGCTCTTTCTCAACGTGAAACTGCACCACAGACAACAACAGTGAAATGTATCTCATTGAGGCAAATGTAATCCCCTGGGTTTTGATATAAGATTCCTGGATTGGTGTTTCTTTGAATGAGGTGGAAACCTCATAGATATGTTAAACAATCTCTCTTAATGCATATTTTCTTCTAGCTCAAGTTCAACAAATACTGTGGTTCTCAACAGAGTTATTATATTTAACTAAAACAAAAACTAAAACCACAAAAAAGCCTGTCACTTGAAATAAAACGAACTTCAACTTAAATAAAATATTTTTACAAATTGAAACTTATTTTATTCCAGCTAGAGGCCAAGGCAACATTTCTCAATTTCATCTTGTATGACTTGATGTAAAAAAAACTATAAATAAACCCATAAAAAAAAGCTTCATCACTTGAAATAAAATAAACTTTATAGGTACTTGCCAAGGAAACATTTTTCACATTTCACTTAGTTTAACTTAATAAAATAACAAAAATAGTGAGAGTGAAAAAAAGAGTGAAATAAAAATTAACAAAAGCTATACAGACATATTAATATATATATATATATATATATATATATATATATATATATATATACAGTGTTGGGAAGGTTACTTTGGAAATGTAATAGGTTACAGATTACAAGTTACCCTATTTAAAATGTAATAGTAGTGTAACTTTTTTAATTACTTTAATAAAGTAATGTAACTAATTACTTTTGAGTACATTTTGATTACTTTTATAAATTTCTAATGAATGTTAATTTGCAACTGTTAAACATCTTCAACCATTTTACACCATGCAGGTTTAACCTTACAGTAGTGCTCAATACCGTCAGACTTTCACCATCCTTCATCACTTGAATTAAGATGATCAAATTTGAACACATCCACCACACAATCAGACTTTACTTAGAGATTGATCTGAAGTTCAAAGCAGATTTAAAATCAAAAGAAATAGTTTATAGATACTGTTTTTGAAACCAAATCTTTGCATAACTACAGGCATCTAACTGCATCTAACAATGGTTTGGGGAAAAATAGTTAATAAAAAAATAAAAGCATATACATCAACTCAAATACGGTTATCTAATAAGCATGTGTCCTATTTTGTGTACTAAACTCCTGAAACATTGGTGTCTTTTTGAAACACTGCTGTCTCTTTGTATATGATATGATGATAGTTTCTCAAAATAAGTAAAAAATGCTCATGAAGTGACTATTCTAGAGATTAATTTCCATGAGGGGCGGACTGGGAAAAAAATAGGCTGGGAAATCTCACACTCATACACCCACAACCCATTCTGAAACATGGAAAACCCAATTTTTTTTTGGACCTGACATCAAAAAGATTTGAATCCTTAGGTTGGGGGACTTGCAACGTAATCAAGAGTTCTCTCCTAAACTGCACATTCACTTCCATTATCCATCCATCTCTCTCATGACTTTAATACTGAAGATTTTTATTTGACTTTTACCATGTTTTGTAAGTGCAATTTTGTTTATTTGGCAAATGAATTACCACTTGTATTTATTTTTACTACAAATTCCATAGTTAAACCACGGTTAGTGCCATACCATAGGCTACATTAATTTTCCTAAGGGTTGTGTTCTTGTATCCACTAGCTCCCCCTAAACCTATGATAAAATATGATGATTTGTCTGCTAACTTACTACTGTAACATTACAAAAGATAATAATGACGTCGTTTATACAGTATTTTGAGTGATTGCGAGCAATGTGCTGCTGCTGCTTGACTAAGTAAACAAAGACAAAACTACATTAGCATATTTACAGATGAAACTGACCTGCACCTGAAACCCTGAACAGAAGTGTCGCTTCTCTGCTCCAGCTGTGCGCTTACACAGTTCACTCCGGTCTCTCTCTCTCGCATTGATTACTCGGAGTCTGATCCAAACCGTTCGGCGGAGGCGCAGAGAGCGCGCGAGCCCAACCATTGCCAGTCACGACTAACCGATTCATGATTTATTAGAGATTTAATTATCGAATGGCGGATTCGGAAATAATCGCTTTAGTATATTCGGCTTGCAATTATACAATAACAATATTAAAGTAGAAGGCCAAATCGTCTGCCAGGCCACCGGGAATAGTCCCGGTTCTCCCGATGTCCAGTCAGCGCCTGATTTCCACAGAAAGGCAGAACGTGCAGGATCCATATTCAATCTTTTTGCGGCTTAATATTCACAGACATCAGTCCATATCGGGTTTTGATTCAAGTGTACTGACCTACTTTTGATTTATTCGTCCAAAATGTGGCATATTCCGTCCGCGTTATAGGCTGAATTCCATTTTTTATACTCGATTCTACGAATGTGTTTTCCGTGTCTCGGAGATTATGGGCCATATGTCTTAGTGCAATTTGGGAAAGAAATAAGCTGTATGTGGATGTGTGTAAATATTCAAATGTAATCCTCTTTGTAATCGTTACCATTTTCATAAGTAACTGTAATTTAATTACTCATTTTTTCTTAGTAACTGTAACTGATTACTGTTACATTTATTTTGTAATTAAATTACGTAACGCCGTTACATGTAACTAGTTACTCCCCAACACTGTATATATATATATATTATTTTGATTGTTGTCACTGATCTGATGTCATCGACCTCTCCTGCCTTTATAAAAGTATTTTTATTTTTATCTTCTGTGTTCTATAAATTATATATATATATATATATATATATATATATATATATATATATATATATATTCATATATATATATATATATATATATATATATATATATTCATATATATATATTCATATATATATTTCTATATTAAATTTGATTGTTTTTTTGTTTTTGTTTTTCCTTCTTTCCACATCAGAACTCACCTGTGGCCTATTTTCAGAACACAATCCACCTGTTTTGAACCACTGCACAATTAGACTAGGCCTGCCACAATTTGTTTGAGCAGGCTTGTTCATGTGGACCATTTACAGATATAATTTTCCTCTTAAACATCAATTAAGATAATGTAATTATGATAATGAGGAGGTATTTTCAATCAGAAAGGTATTATTCAGACAGACAGTTTATGCCTAAGGCTCAGTCCGGTTGTATATGGGGGTGAGTATAACATTGCTTGATAAAGTCCCTAATTGTAAGATTCTGTTTTTCAAGAAACCAATATGGAAAGAACACAAGCCTCTGCTCTTTAATGTGTTTAGTGTGATTAAATTGCAACCATTTGTTTCCATGTTCTCCAGAGATTCCCTACGGAGGATCATCTAATGATTCATCGGCACAAGCATGAGATGACCCTCAAATTCCCCTCCATCAAAAATGACAACATGCTGTCAGGTGAGACAGACCTCACACACACACACACACACACACACACACACACACACACACACACACATGCAGCTCATGTGAGAGTGTCCATTTAGCGTCTGTCTTTGATTAGGTGCATTAGGCAGAACGCATGACTTGGCAAATGCGTAGGTGTAGTTTTAAATGCAGAGCCATGTGGCTAAAATAATATTTGTGCTGTGCTCTGCCTCACTCCCCTAATCCCAGTCATCAACCCGTACCATGAGTTGCCTATCAATTAGACCACCGGCCCTCTCAGGGGACAAGGGGAAGGGGAACAGTCCAGGGAAGAAAAGAAAATAAGCCTCAACACACTATTATAAAAAAGTGGAGGGTTGCATATTTAGAGGTGCATATTCAGAGATAGTACACTAGCTAACCATAGCTGTGTACTTAGGCTTGGTTAAAAAAGGCAGCCTTTTTTGGTGTATCTGACATAAATACGTTTAATGGACTTTAAAAAAACATGAAATCCATGCAGACAAAACAAAACAAAACCAACAAAAAACAAGAGAGTGTTTTTGTTTAGTAACAAAACAAATCAGTATTTTTGTCTAGTTTACATCTACAAAACAACATAAATTTATTTGAAACATCTATCTATCTATAAATTAAAATTAAATTTATGCATTTAGCAGACGCTTTTATCCAAAGCGACTTACACTGCATTCAGGCTATCAATTTTTACCTATCGTGTTCCCGGGGAATCGAACCCCCAACCTTGCGCTTGATATCTCAATGTTCTACCAATTGAGCTACAGGAACACTATCTATCTATCTGTCGGTCTGTCTGTCTATTTTGTGTATTTATTTATTTTTTTGCCATTTGAGATGCCTACTCTTGCCCCAAAGTTTGAACCATATGTCATTCACTTTATATTGTATTACAAATAAGGAAACAATAAGAATTTTCAGACTCAAAGTAGCTTATTTATGAATATGTAAAATACAGTAATCACTTATGTTTTCTAATGTACCATAATGATCAAGATCAAAAGAAAAATATTCAGATTCCGTCCTCTCTTTCCACTGTGAAAGTGGAAGAAAGCAGAACTTGCAAAATGATACAAGTCCTATAGATTATATGTTAAAAACAAATCAGATTTCTGTGATTTTTTTTAAAGATGTGCCACTTGCTTTATTATGTAATTAATTGTATTATGAGTTACAGTTTTTCTCAGCCACTTTGGTGCATTTCTCAAATCAGAAATGAAATTCTCAAAACTACTTGTACAACCTCCTTATCATCTAGTCATTTATACACATCACAAAACCAGTTTCTCATTCTTTTGAACAAGTTGCGATTGCTTTTGTACATTCATGCAATTGATTACGCACATTTATCGGCGGTTTCCTACATTATCAGTTGCTAATATCATGTCATCTAGTTTCTAGTTCATCATATAAGTCAGTAAATGCAAAATGGTTAATCTACTTGTAATAAACTGCCAAGCACACTTTTTATTTTTATTTTTACAAATTATTATTAGACTTTTTGTAAATTTGGCATGAATTGTGCAAGTGAATCTTGACTAATGAAGAGAATGTAGATGATAAACCAATGATAAACCATTTCTCTAAAATAGCTCAAAGGTTCAGCTCATGAATCTTCAGTTGGAAAGCTTATACTGTATAGATAGAGGATAACACAAGAGTTACACAGGGTTTCCGCGGGGCATTAAAAAGCATTAAAAGTCCTTAAATGGATTTTGCAAAAATTAAGGCCTTAAAAGGCATTAAAAAGCATTACATTTGATTCCTACAGGCATTAAATATTTTATAGTTTTGAAGAGAACTTTATATCAATTTCTTTGAATATAGCCTTCATAATTGATCATTTTATTTGCTTTCGCAAAATGTACGTTAGTGTGATAAACACACGGAACCAGTTTGGTAATTGGTTTCGGCCGGAGCAAAATTGCAGTGATACGGAGGTGACGCGGGCGGCGGGCATTTTGAATTAAGGCACATGCCTTAATGAACTTATTTACACAGTAAATGACTGTGCAATTTCTATAGCTCTTGCTTACATGTATGTACTTTGAATACATTGAGTTCCAGCATTTAAAAAGTTGAGCTTATTGAAGAGCTGTTTTTGTGATGATAAAATTATAAATACAACAATTCTCTTTTTGCTAATTTTGAAATATCTCCAAATAAATTGACAATTAATTAAGCTGCCTCCTGAGCCATTTCTAATTCAGTTCTGAGTTATATAATTTCATGATTGCATCATCATCAAACTGGATGGTTGCAATTAATAATTTGCGACATGTCTATTTAAAATAAAACGATTATATCCGTATATAAAATATCCGTGGTTAGTCATGGGTCGTGTATGGCATTAAAAAGGCATCAAATTTAATTTGAAGATACCTGCAGAAACCCTGTTACAAATTCTGAAAATTGACTTATTTTCATCTTTGTGCCATATTTCTTTTTCCTTTTCTATATCACAATGGCATTGTAAAGTTTTTTTTTGTGTGTCAAACCACTAGAAAAAGTGTAACTGGGAATTCTATCCAGTCTATTTCAATCAATACAGTAATGTGTAAATTTGTACTTTTAAAATGGATATATGGCATACATAAGCATATGGCATACTGTTCAATACAGTAACTGTCATCTAAAATGTTGCCATGGTTTACATCAGAACATCTCTCCAGAGTACACTGTTATATTGACAACATGACTAAGCGATTTGACTGTCCATCCGTAAACTATGACACAAGGACTTGTCATTCTGATGGCACTGATATGTTCATTGACACAGATATTTATTTTTGAGAGATGAACTAAGGATTTTGAGCAAGAGACTGGCTTTTGCAGGTAATGCATTGTGTTTTGCTATTTGTACGAGTTGTTTTGAGAAATGCACTTACTGTTTTGCAAATCTCAAGGATGATTCAAGAAATGTACCAAAGCAACTGAGAAAAACTGTATTGATCATTATATAACCGTATGAAGCCATGAATAAAAAGAACTTGGCACATGCATTTTTTTTACTTTTTTTGGACAATCTCATTTTTCTCTTATTTGTTATCAATAATATGCAAGAGTATTTTCATCTAAATATATCTATATAATTCATGCTCCTCTATCAAGATACTGTACACATCATGGATCAGTGATCCTGAAATCAAACTGTTGACAGGATTCTACCAGTCCTGGATGTGCGGTTCAGTCTACGTAGACTGTAATATTCATCGTGGGGTTGATAAGGTACAAGATAATGAGTTACTATGTGGTTCCAGTAGTGGCTAGAAATTATCATCCCACCACAAACTCAAAAGAGGTGTGTGTGTGTGATTTTTCAATGGTGTGTGTTTGAGGGAAAGAGGCTGAGCAAACGAGAAGAAATACATGTGCACCTTTGTTAGCAAGCAAGTAACTGAAAGAAGGTCCTGCATGTAAAAGAATGCAAAGTGAGAGAGAAACCAAAAGCTGATCCCAGAAATCTGATCTGCAACTCTGACAAGGGTAAATAATGAAAAGACTGAATCACAGCCTGAGTGGAGAGAGACATGGCATGAAGCTAGAAATGCATCCTAGTGGTCCCCCCAGAAGCTTTTATTTAGCTGTTTGGGTTGGGTTCAGTTTGTAAATTGTGTGCAGAAATGCGGATTTGTCGTCAGGAAGCCAACATTCAGAATTTTGTTCATGCAGAGTTGACAATAACTGACCATAATAAATTAAATGTTAATTTTAAATTTGGGTAAAATTACCCATATTATTATCATAGCTGTACCATCCAGATTTTTTTTTTCACTTCATGCCCTCAAAAATATGAAAATGAATTTAAATTCAGAAATTAAAAATGTGCAACATATAAGTGCTTTTGTGTCACTGAATTTATAAATATGTATTTATTAATAAATAAATAGAGATTTACAAAAAATGGGACGTTTTCCTTGAGGATCAAACCTATTAGGCCTTCAATGTCATTGCAAACAGTTAAACTAACACACCCTGCTAAATTAAAAAAAAAAAATTTCCCTCAATGTTTCTAGACCAGACACCCACCCCAACGCGCTTCTTGAAGAACTGTGAGGAGGTGGGTCTCTTCAGCGAGCTGGATTGCTCCATCGAACAGGAGTTTTGCAAAGCTCAGGAGGAGGAGGACAACAAACAGGTGAGCTTATAGTGTGAGTCTCAATGCCAATGGCCGCTGTCACTATTACCCCATCCACCATAACGACGAGTCACTTAAGACTTTCAGCTTTGGACAGATCACACACACATACAGAACAGGCAGGTGGAGGTTCAGTTGCTGAAGCAGGTAAAGATACACCCAGAGATCACTAGTGGCAGCTGAGCTTCAAACTGATTGACAGCTGTGTTCATAAAGAGAGTTGTTTGTCTGGATATCAAATATCACACACTCTTTTCCAAAACTGTGTGGGCTGCCTGTTTTAAGGCATCATAGCCTTGTTTTTCATGTATGATGCTTTTCCAAAAGGTAGGCAACTACATAATGGCTGACAAGATCTCTATTCAGGTCTAAAACCAGAAACATGCTTCACATAAGTATGTGAGTATATTGACTTCAAACTAACTTAAGCAACTTTGAACTTAACTTTGAACTTAACTCTAGTCGTTGCTTATAACAAATATAGACCCTCTAAAAAGTCTTATTTCAAAGTGATGAAAAGGATGATATTTGTAAATCCTTGGTGATAGCCAAACTCTTGCGGATGTTTTCATCATGCATCGTCAAGGTCTGACAATGACGCATTCCGACACCTTCGACACTAATGACTGTTTTACCATTTGCACCACTACTGTGTCACAAGATGGCTGGGCTCAGTGACCACCATCCTACTGTCTGCCTGACAGCCACGCTGTAGATAAACTGATGGTGTCTGTTAATCTGGGGAGTTTACACTTGAGGTTTAGGGTTAGTACACCATGCCAAGTCAGCAAGCAGCAGGTTGTAGCAGGACTTGCTGCACTCAGGTGCAGACAGGTAAGGGAGATATCGCCCAAAGCCTTTTAAGAGAATTCTGCTGCGCTTGTCTTAAATATACTGAAAACAAATGTGGAAGCCAAATATCTTGTGTTTAAAGGATGTGTTTTTTTTAGGGCAGGTAGATGCTGTGTATACATTTTTGGTTGATCATGGCTGCAGTTATTTGTGTAATGATGAGCAAAAGCATTATAATTTGTGTCAGTAAAGTACATCAGATTGCAGTAGTCTGCTGTATACTATCCACTAACCGTTAAAATGTGTTCTGTACAGATTTGTGTTTAGTACAGATTTTTGTGGGTGCATCTAATGTGATTGTGGATAATTCCTTTAGTGAGCACTAGAACTACATAGATATTGCAAATAAATGGCACTGTCAGAATCACAATTTATTCTTGGCAAATCTCTCCTCTTCAAAAAAGTAATCGGTTTTAGTTGATGCAAATAAAGAAAACTACTGAAAAAAATTCAGTAGATTTCTGTGCGCTTGTTTATCTTCTAAACCATAACAGGTGCAACTTTAAATAGTGCTTTCAAGGTGTGGTCCCCAGTGAGCAACAGAGTGCATTTCTGACCAACAAACCTCATTTTTCACACATCAAATAAAGTGTGGCGTGTATCAAAGTGGCCTAAACCAAAGAGGCTGCTATATATACACTGAACAAAATTATAAACACAACACTTTTGTTTTTGCCCCTATTTTTCATGAGCTGAACTCAGAAGACTTTTTCTATATACACAAAAAGCCCATTTCTCTCAAATATTGTTCACAAATCTGTCTAAATCTGTGTTAGTGAGCACTTCCAGCAAAGTTGCTGGATATTGGCAGGAACGGGAAAACTCTGTCGTATACGACATGTCCGGTGAATATGCTGGCCATGCAAGAACTGGGATGTTTTCAGCTTCCAGGGATAATGTACAGATCCTCGCAACATGGGGCCGTGCATTATCATGCTGCAACATCAGGTGATGGTCGTGGATGAATAGCACAACAATGGGCCTCAGGATCTCATCACGATATCTCTGTACATTCAAAATGCCATCAATAAAATGCACCTGTCTTCGTTGTTCATAACATACGACTGCCCATACCATAACCCCACCGCCACCATGGGCCACTCGATCCACAACGTTGACATCAGCAAACCGCACACCCACACGACACCATACATGCTGTCTGCCATCTGCCCTGTACAGTGAAAACCGGGATTCATCAGTGAAGAGAACGCCTCTCCAAAGAGCCAGATGCCATCGAATGTGAGCATTTGCCCACTCAAGTTGGTTACAATAATGAACTGCAGTCAGGTCAAGACCCAGATGAGGACGTCGAGCATGCAGATGAGCTTCCCTGAGACTATTTCTGACAGTTTGTGCTGCTGTTGGGGGGGCTGCTCTCAGACGATCTTGGAGTTGAAAATGCTGGATGTCGAGGTCCTGGGCTGGTGTGGTTACTCGTGGTCTGCGGATGTGAGGCCGGTTGGATGTACTGCCAAATTCTCTGAAATGCCTTTGGAGACGGCTTATGGTAGAGAAATGAACATTCAATTTACGGACAACATTCCTGCAGTCAGCATGCCAATTGCACACTCCCTCTAAACCTGTGACATCTGTGGCATTGAGCTGTGTGATAAAACTGCACATTTTAGAGTGGCCTTTTATTGTGGCCAGCCTAAGGCACACCTGTGCATTAATCATGCTGTCTAATCAGCATCTTGATATGCCACACCTGTGAGGTGGATGGATTATCTCTGCAAAGGAGAAGTGCTCCCTAACACAGATTTAGAAAGATTTGTGCACAATATTTGAGAGAAATAGGTCTTTTGTGTCCATAGAAAAAGTCTTAGATCTTTGAGGTCTGCTCATGAAAAATGGGGACATAAACAAAAGTATTGCGTTGCGATCACATTTACCACAGATTAATGTATTTCCACATGCTAAATCCAGTCATTTCAATAGCACTCCACTCCTACTGCAGGTATGAAAAGCTGCATGGTTTGAGGGTAACTTCTGTTTGAGCTTCATGCATCCTTACACTAATGATAAGAGACAATGGATCTTTTTTGCAAGCAAAATTTTGCCTAATTTCACTAATATTACTGCTCCTAGTACTTTACTTTAGGGTAGATTCTTAGGGAGTTTTCTTCAGTTTATGTTTTACCTCTGTGTTTCTAAACAGAATATCAGTCTTCATGGGCAGGGGGTCTCTAACCAGCACCAGCAGGCCCACTCAAGAATGGCCAACCACGACAGCAGCATAGTGATCCAGCAGGCACTGCCTTCTCCTCAGTCCAGTTCTGTCATCACTCAAGCCCCTTCCACCAACAGACAGATTGGGTAAGTCGCCCCACTCATCATCACATGAACATTGTCACTGGTACAATGTTCAATAGAAGATGGCTAGTGTTTAATATTAGTCCAAGGTCCATGCCACTGTTTGTATTTCTCCTATCAGAATACAGCAGTTGACTTGCACAAGGTGGAGAAGTAGTGATTATGTTCTTCAAAAGACTGTGTTTGAGTCTAAATTAGAGTTTGTTTGTATGTCATGTGGACAGCAGTGTACAACAGCTGGATTCTTGGATTCGGATTGGAATGTCTCTTTCTTAAAAGAACGGTTCACCCAAAAATTAAAAATGGATTATGGACATGATTGTTAACTTGTGGATTATTTTGATGTTTTTAGCAGCTGTTTAGTCTCTTATTCTCACGGCACCCATTCACTGCAGAGGATTCATTTGTGATTAGGAGACGTATGCTTAATTTATCAAAATATGTTCCGATAAATTTTGAAACAAAATGAGACCCAAAATCAAGATGGGGGTCAACGTGAAGATATGCATTTGATGAGGTTTTGCATTTCACACATTCAGAGTTTCATATACCCACACCAACACTCTCATACACTTTTACCCACTTAAAAAAGCACATTGCTGACAACAGAAGAGACTTGCTTCTTAAAAACGTTCACTGAAAAGAGCAAATCATTATTTAACGCTATAACAATTACAGTAATCAGCCAAATGTCCTTGAAAGAGCACATTCTAACATTCCTGGGAAGATTGTAACACTCTTTGGAAGTTCCATGCTTTTCTCGTGTGTGAGTTTGTGAATCTTTCCAGTTGTCCCTGTAGTGACTCTTAAAGTTCTCTGTGTCGTGCAGCCAGCTTGGGTGTGTTCCACAGTGATGACATCAGTGGTACAGCTCTGGTGGGGATATCAGCTTTTTGGGATGACGCCCCTCTTGCGCAAACACATCCCACTGCTGACCCGTCTTTCTTTTTTCTCCAACAGCCTTATTCCCTATTTCTTGATGTCTTTCTCTCTCTGTCTCTTTGTTGCGTCAGAATGCGCCCTGTCTGCAGTATAATCACCACCTGAAACATATGATAGGCTGCAGGGAGAGGACACTATCATTTTCAGTCATGGTGGAGGTTTAGGATGAAGATTAGAGGGTCTGGTCTGCAGCTGGCTCCAAAATCACAGATTTAATGTGTAAAACAAAAGATTTTCATAATTAAACTGTCACTTAGAAAATTGATATACTGTACGGGTATCAGTCCCTAAGTGTTTGGAGAAGCTTACTGTATATATACAATCAGTAACACACTCTTAACTTCATATTTGTGTATATGTTTGATGATTTTTCTGAAGAAATACTGCATATCTTTATGCCAGTGGTAAAACAAGATAGAATGTAGATGCCCAGACTGGACAGCTTGTGAATATTGGATGGAAGGCCTGTCAGTCAAGTTGCTTGATGGTCTGACAGTGCATTTCTTCTGGGAAAGGGATGGAATTACAGTCGAAAAAAAAGAGAGAGAGACTAGTTAGTTCTTTGCTTTACTGCATTAACTAAGTTTTTGATGTTAGTAGACACTTTTTAGTAGACAAATCTGTAAAGAAGTTATGAAAAATACACAGATTTTTATGACCAAACCAAAGTTATTTATTTTAATTGGGGGGGAGGGGGGGGGGGGGGGGGGTTGTATGGTTGTATACCATCTGCACAATACTCTTTGTTAGAAGGGTTTCTGCAGGGGCAGGGGCAGGGGCAGTAATGCTGAAAGCTGCTGTGAATGCTCTGCTGTGTTTTAAATTGCAGCAGTAGAAATGGGAGGTGAATATGAATTCATGCAGAGAATATGCAATGCCCATGCTGTTTTTGTGTTGGAACGTGAGTGTGCATGTGCTAAAGCTGTAAAGAAACAGTTTATAACACTCATTATGGATGAAAATTCATGCAGCTCAGATATCATAAAGTCCTCAGCCTTTTATGGAAATTGTATATTTTATTGAGAGAAGCTGTGCTAGTCTTAAAGTAATTGGTCAATATCATATAATCTGTCAAGAACTTGTATGGGTCACATTTCAAACCAAAATCAAACAAAAGAAATACAAAATTAAATTTATGTGAAAATTGTATTATACATCCAAACCATTTTTTGAATGGAAATTTTATGTAGTTTCATGGCAATTAAGCAAATGTTTACTCCAGGTCTCATTATTTAAATTAGTTAATATTTATCATTTTAGTATTAATGTTATTTTAGTGGTATTGATGTATATGATATTTTCTGTTAATCTATTTTGAATTATATTTTTATTTTTATATTTTTGGTTAGTAATTAGTTTTTTTGCATTTGTATTTGTTTTTTAAATATTAAAATGATTTTTTTTTTGGTATTTTTATTAATTAGTTTTAGTTATTATTTTATTTTAGTTACTTAAAATTAAACTTAAAATAAAAAAGTTTTTTTTTTTATGGTTGTAGTTAACGATAATATCCTACGGGGCAGTGGTTGTGTTGTACCCCACTCTGGTTGTGTTGTATGTGTGTGTGACCTGGATATGAAGATTTATTTCATTTTAATTTTAGTCTTTTTGCCCCCTAAATCTTCATTGATGTCCACTGAAAACTGCAACTCCCTATGACTCCATAAGTGTGAGAGTGTTGTTTTGTTATGGGAACTGTGGGGGTCAGGGGTCAGCCTATGGAAGCGTGTATCAGTGTGTTTGGAAATGTCCACCTCAGCGGGAAAAAGGCTTTCAATACCCTTAACACAGACACTCCACTTCCCGCAGGAAGCCATCGAGGCCAGCTAGTGCCTCTGTCCACAAACTGTTTAATCTTCTCTTCCTGCTTCTCTGAACCGAAGAATCTTGTCATGATTGAACTAAAAAGTTTTGTAGTATTGACGTGCATGATTTAGAAATACTTTGCTGTTGTGAAATGTTAGTGTCTAAATATTACACTGTTCCTAGAAAAGAGGGGTGAATCATACATTTGTATCAGATGGCAGGCTTACAGAGTAGCCAGAATGTTACTATTTGCAATGGTGAAATGATATCAGCTATATACTGTGTGTATATATAATCTGAGAAGACTCACTATTTAGGGGCTAATTGTAGGCAGATTTGTCAGTAGCGCATACTAAGCTTGTCTGCTTTCTAAGAATATATTGTCCCTGGTTAAATTATCAGAAATAGAATGAGCAATACTGACACATGCACTTTGCACACGCAGTATTGGCTTACAGTACTGACTCACATCTTCCAGACACAACAGGTAGCCACATGAAATTATATAAAATAAAATAATATAATGAGATAAAATAAATAGAAAATAACAGTAAATTGTAAAATTTACAACTAAAAAACCAGATTTGTTTTCTGCACCCCTGTCTACAAATGTAATTACCTGTACAGTGATTGTGAATGACTACAGTAAGCTTAATCCAGGGTCCATCTGTTTTCTGAGCTTTTTTGGATCTGAAGACGACAGAGTTACACAGCGTCCATTGAATTAGGATAACAAGTCATTTTCATTGCTCCGCCATGTTTACTGAAGAGATCTGGAGGCTTGGAATCAATTAAGATTGGCTTTCCTCGAGTCTGTCTGCTTAACAGGGCTCAGCCGGGGGGCCCACAGCTGTGGAACGCAAGGACCCTCAACCCCCAACTTCTCCTGTGATTCTCCAAGCGTTCCTCTGGGTTTTTCCCTTCATTCACACCAGCCCTGCTAAAAAGGCCAGCATATGTTATATTTTGGATGCCTGTCTCTAGCACGGGATGCTAATATACTGTAGAAATGCCAATTTCTCTCATCTTATACCCACCCTTATGTCTGCCAAACTTGCTTAACTTACTTTCTTCTGTGAACACAAAGATATTTTGAAGAATGCTCCAGTTGTATTTTTGGACCCCACTGACTTGCATTGTATTTTGATTGGCTACAGTATGATGGTTCACAAGGTAGACCAACAAGCATCAAAAACCAGCACTTACCACCATAAACCTGGTCTTTTCAGAAGGGAATACAGTCTTTCACATATACAGGGAGTTTGACAAAAAAAAACAGTTTAAAGACTGGACTAACAGAAAAAAAGGAAAGGGAAAAGACAGTGCACAGGGAATCTGAATGTCATGGCTATTCAAAGGGTCCAAATGCTCGCTGCATGTGAATTACTAACATCTGTTCCTGAGTCATGTCAGTGTTAAATATGTTAGACATAGTCAGTCGGCTTGAGATAAAACATTGTGAGGGAGCTCAACCTCTTTGTCATAAGAAAGTCCAGGGGTTGGAGAACATACGGGTATCAGCGAATACTGAATGTAACTAGTGTCTGAGCTGTAGCCGTACTGAAGGATAGATGGATAGTGGAGGATAAGTTCAGCAACAATAGTTCTTTTCTTCTGGAGATGTGGTGATTGACACACATTTTTAGTCGAAACGCTCTTGCGACCGACAAGATACAAAATGGATGGCAAGGCAAACTGTCGTTGGTGCCATATGAACTGATAATCAGGAAAACCTCAGTGTTAGTTCCTGTGAAACGTTTCCTGTGAAACATCCAGTGAAACCAGAGCAGTTAATATTAAAATAAATTCTCAACACTCAGTATTAATCACTGCCAAACAAGCATGCGAACAGTTAGCATGCTAATTAAGACTTTTAGCTTCCCAAATCAAAATAACTCTTTAGTAAAACATTTGCATTCCATATAAAAAAAATAACACTTAGCAAAACTACAAACATGCTAACAAGTAGCATGCTAATTAAGACTTTTAACTTCATAAAACAAAAATAGCTCTTTTGAATAGCACGCTTCCTTTTCTATTACTAAAGAATCAGAAGAAAAAAAAAACTTCATCAGAATTGTTGGAGTGTTATAACATCTCATGCAAAATCAAGATAAAGCTATTTGTTTTTTGTGTGTAGCCTATACATATACTGTATATAGCCTATGTAATAATTAATGTTTGTGACATTTTGACATTTGTATGAGTTCCCCTTTCAGACGCAGAATAAATGGGAGGAAAGTATTAAACTGAATCATGCAACATGATGATTAACATTTGCGTTTGGCAAATTACGGGTATTTGCAGCATTGTTTAACGCCCCAAATAAGCATTTCTTAATGCAGGTGCTAATTTGAGCTGCTCTTGGCAGATTACGATGGTCATTATGGAAATGAGATGTTGAATCTGTGTTCTTTAATGTGCGCAATTGCGTCAGTAAATCACACACAGGATTTTCCCCATGCATTGCGCACTAATACACTTTATAATAACTTATAATAACTTTCATTAATAAATCAATCAATACAACTAATCATTACTTAATATATATTCACATATCTAGACATATGAGATAATGTACTTATATAATTTGTAATTTTTCATTTAAAGCACTTCACTAACTATTCATGTTAATATATTCATTAATTTATAATCCCAGTCTGTAATGGTCATATATTTGTTCTTTGTTGTTTGTCTTAAATCATTTATTAATTATTTGTTTGTGTTTTTGCAGTACCCAATCTAAAGTGGAAACTATTCATCAATTGTAGATGTTTATAAACATTTACTAATCATTAGTACCTTCTTGAGCAGTCATTTTGATGGCAAAACGTGTCTAAAATGACAGGAATTTACCCATTTTAAAATTTTTACAAATAATTTATTAATCATTTGTTCATGTTTTTGGCGTACCCAATCTAAAGTTGAGACTATTCATCATTTGTAAATGTTTATAAACATTTAAAAAAAAAATTGTATCTTTATTGCCACTGGACTTTTAGCTACTGTAACAAAGTTTGTGTAAAGGGTGGTTAGTTAAGTTTAGCTAAATGCTTGGTAAAGACATTACACACATCATAATTTGGGGTCAAAACATGTTTTTATTGCCTCAACAGTTATATTAGTATACGATTGTGAATCGTTGAAAAACAGAATATTCCTTGAATCATACATCAACGTGGGGAATGGCGGGGGGGGGAGTGTAAATGAAAATTAAGAAAATACTTGATTTATAATTTATTAAAAAACAATTGTAATCAAATCGACCCCTGTACCCTGCTGACCCCTTACCCAACCCTTAAACCAACCCATACACCAAACCTGTCCCTAACCTTCCCGTATCACACCTCTACACCAGTAAAAGCTTTTAATCATTGTATAACATCTGTTAAAATCAACAACAAGCACATTATTTCAGATTTCTAGATATGTGAATATATATATTAACTAATGATCCATTAAGTATTACATAATGTTTATTAATTATTTATCAATGAAAGTTATTATAAAGTGTTACCGCCCTGTTTAGTAAATCTGGCCCTAAATATCATGACGTATTGACGTTTGTAAAATGAATCATAATAATAATAATTCATTACATTTATATAGTGCTTTTGTAGGCACTCAAAGTGCTTACATAGTCAGGGGGTATCTCCTCATCCACCACCAGTGTGCAGCATCCACCTGGATGATGAGACGGCAGCCATATTGCGCCAGAACACCCAGCACACACAAGCTTACTTGTGGAGAGGAGACAATCAGCAGATATGGGGATTGTTAGGAGGCCATGATGGTCAGATGCCAATGGGCGAATTTAGCCAGGATGCCGAGGTCACACCTCTACTCTTTTCGAAAGACTTCCTGGGATTTTTAATGACCACAGAGAGTCAGGACCTTGGTTTAACATCTCATCCGAAGGACGGTGCTTGTTGACAGTATAGTGTCCCCGTCACTACACTGGGGCGCTAGGACCCACACAGCACCCCCTGCTGGCCTCACTAGCACCTCTTCCAGCAGCAACCTAGTTTTCTCAGGAGGTCTCCCATCCAGGTACTGACCAGGCTCAGCCCTGCTTAGCTTCAGTGGGAAACCGGTCTTGGGCTCCAGGGTGATATGGCTGCTGGACCGGAATAATGCTTTTTTATGCATTTGCACTATTAAAAGAATTGTGCAAACCTCCAAGTGCCTGCAGGAATTTCTTGTAGCTCCACTGCGAATTCGATGCCATTTGAAAGTTGAAGCAAACCTGAACCACTCACTTTGCTGCAGTGCGTGCAGTTTGCATGCTTGTGTGTTTTCACACCTCTAAACATAAGAGGAGCTGGTTTTCACACCCATAAATAACAGGAAGATTGTGTGGTATTTTTGGTGGTTGAATAGGAAGTGATGTTAACCTGTTCTAACCGTTAGAAAGGGGTGTGTCTGAATTCCATTCTGAGTACCTACTGAATTTGATGGGGAACTTACTTCTTGACCGTTGATGAAATACAGTCTGTAGGTATACAGGCATGTGCTACGAACATGCTTCACCCGTACTGAAAAAAACTGCATATGTTGGTTAGGTATGTTTTGAAGCATGGCTGCTGGTTTGAGCTGGTTTAAGCTGGTCCTTAGCTGGTTTTTAGCTGTTCATACTGTATGTGGGTTCGAAGCTGGTCCTAAGCAACTAGCTCCTGCTCAGGACCAGCTTAGGACCAGCACATGACCATCTTAAACCTGCTCAAACCAGCAGGCATACTTTAAAACATAAATAACCAGCATACACTGGATTTTTCAACAGGGACCATATGTTCTTTGACCTGAAAATAATTTTGTTTAACCACACAGATAGCTTTCTTAGTAGCTGACATAGCTGCTCAAGTCACAGTACTTAATTTAACCACATCACAATCACTTCACACTCATCAGATCGAGTTTGTCATTTGACCTACTCATTTGATATGCTAATTTCAACTTTTTTTTTGCAATTGTGCCTTGTGTGCCAATTATTGCTTGTATTTTGATTTTATAGCTCACAATTTGACTGTATTTTTTTGTAATTATGACTATAGCTTCCAATTAAATATTAATCATAACTAAAATCTAACTTTGTACTTTGCATGAGACTTGAACTTTTGTAATTGTGTAATATACTTCGCAACTCTGAATTTATTTCTTGTAATTGTGATTTTCAGTTTCACAAAGTTATTTCCTATAATTCAGAAATTTCTCACAATTGCAACCTTATATTTCTTAATTGCAACTTTTAGTATCTTAAATTGAGACTTTGTATAAAAAAGAAATCATAAAATAAATGATAAAAATATAGTTCTTTGTACTTTGCATGTGACTTTGAAATTGTGAATTTATTTCTTGTAATTTTGTCTTTTTTATCTCAATGGGAATTTATATAATATAAAATATTATAACTGTCTGATTTCAAACTTTATCTCACAGTTACCTCACTATTGCCCTAATACAAAAAAAAATCTTACTTTGTACTTTGCATGGGACTTTATAATAAATGTATTTATTGTGATTTTGACTTTATATCTGTATGTGACTTTATTTCCTATATTTGGGACATTTATTTCTCATAATTGTAATCTTATCTCACAATTGCAACTTTATATTGTACAGTGAGATTTTCTATATTACAACATGACTGTATGTTTTATGATTTCCTTTGTTTTTCTCTTATAAAAGACAAGAAACAAAACTTGATTATTGTTCTCTTAGGACACTGTAGAATTGAAACGCTCACATACTGCGCAGTTTTATGACTCCAACCTGTCAAAACTTGATACTTGCTCTTTGGGACTCTGATTCACCCTAGTCGATGCAGCGTGCAGTGTTGTTTTTGTACGAGGCTGCATAGGAGAGCTCTCCCATACCCTCCCCACCCCCCCTCTGGTTCCTCTTGTGGGCCAAAACACAGACGTCATCGATTTCTTCACAGACTGCTTTCAATCACATTGATCAGAAATGCAGAGCCTCATTGTTAGGATTTAAACTTTGTGAACCCTCTGATGGAAAAAAAAACTTACTGTGGTTGATGTTTTAGCTAATTACACCATGCTGAGAAAGCCAAAACTTGTGGTCACCCACTCTGAAAAGATCTTTCCATTTAGGGTGGCATCTACTGGATACCCAGTGAGTGTGTATGTCTTGTGCATGTCTGAAAGAGAAAGAATTTCAGAGGACAGGGGGAAACAGAAAGAGAGAGAAGACAGGCAGGCAGGATGTACATCTGAGCTGAATTAGAGTGAGCTCATTGTGTACGGCGTAGGGTTTAATAGTGCGTTTGGAGAGGAACGCCCAGGCCCTGCTCCTCTCATTCCAGCACCACTGTGTCATCCCTCGTCCACCACACAGACACATGCAGAAACGCACACACTCCTACAAAGAGAGAAAGAGAGAGACCCCTGGAGCAAACATCAGGAAGACAGGAACTGCTGGTCAGAGGAAGAGAGGGATCAGGGGTAGATTGAAGACAGGGGACCTAGATTGAGAATATGAAAGGATGGAAAAGGGAAAGAGGAAAGGATCTAGTGTGCTGGATAGACAAGAGAAACAAAGTGATAAAATAAAGTCTTTTATATGGATATAAAAAAGAGAGACAGGTGTACTGTGGGGTCCATAAGTCTGAGATCACATTGAACATGTGCGATATAACATCAAATTTTAATGGGGAAATAAAGTTTTAGGACTTTGAAAATGTAAAAAAAAAAAACTAAAACTAAAACTAAAAAATGTTATCAATAAAGTTAAACAAGTTAGTATTTAAAAGGTATAGTTCACCCAAGAATGAAAATATTTATATAATGCAAAAATACAAATAGACATGGTATGTTTTCATTGTATTATATTTATTTAAAAAATGTGATAAAGTTCAAGGTTTACATTGCAGATGGCTGGTTTCACAGTTTTTAAAGTCAACACAAAAGAACATTTGTTACCTGTTTTATAAGGATTTTCATTGGGAACTGATAGGATCTTGTGAAGTGGTCTTCAAATGACAGGTGTAATTTTTTGGAATTACAGTATATGTGTGATTCATTCACAAAAAATGGCCCATTATAGACTGCAAAGTTCTTTTTTGTTCTTCACTCAGGGATAAAAAGGGGTTTGAAGTTTGTGATTGCAAACTTTCTGGGGTGCGGAAAGTTGTCTGGAAAGTTTGTCCTGGTGAGCTGCTTCAAACCATCAAAACGAACTCCGACCAAACTTTGGCCAGATTTTGTTCAAAATCACATCACCCATTTCTTCTTCGATTTTGCTTGAAGTATACTTTAGACTAAAATCTTACTTAAAACAAATAGTGTCTATTTTAATTCTATGTTCACTTTGTGCTTATTAAAGCCTGTTCACACTAAAAACTATAACTATAAAGAAAACTATATTAGCGTCCACTCCAACGCACAATAATGTTCTGGTCATTATAAACACATGCTGCATTTATGTACTCTGCCTCTTTAAATGCTCGAGCTCTTTAAAGTAGGGTAGATTTATTGACTGTGTTTTTATATGTTTTTATTGTTCATCAGTTGTAAAAATCCTTCTGAAAGTGATTCCAAAGACATCGTTCCTCTGTGTTGTTTAGTTGTGGAGACTGTGGACTTGCCTATTCTCATAGAATCGGAATGATTATTAAAATGTTATAGTTATAATAGTTATCATCCTTGGTGTGCAAGGTCATTTATTACAAAAGAAGCTGGTGTGGAATTAAACACTTTCCCCAGTAAACTTAATGTTACAGCAACAAAGAGGTTTTTTAACTTGAATGTTGGAGTTTCATCCATCTTTTCACAATGAATGGTTTAAATCGCTATTACATGTCTTTTGCATTTCCATGGCTAAAAGCATTATCGATTAGCCATGGGAAGGATTCAAATCAGTGTGATGAATTGACTGACAGGCCGGGGCGGAGCCTAAAACCTCCCTGGGTCAGTCATGCTGGAGAGCTTCTCAGCATAGTTTCGGTCTCGGGAAGAAACAACTGGCTGGCTTTGAGCCAAACCACTCATTCTGTTTGTCTGTCTCTCTCTCTTTCCCCCTCACACACTCTTTCTCTCTCAGCCGGCAGCGATGAGAGATGTATCCGTGCATAATTGGGGCTTTGTGGTGAGCTGTGCCATGCTTGCTCGCCCCGAGGTATTCCAGGATAAGTCTCTCGCCGTTGTTCTCATTGACAGGCCTCGACTTTACATGGACTTTATGTCTATGTCACCGCCGCCTGTCAACGAAGTCCCTCCTCCGAACGGTGCTTTTTCATCGCCCCATCCCCAACGGTCTTTAATGAGACTCAGGCTCCCTCATGGCCCTTTTCAGCTTGATTTATTTGATCAGATTCATATGATTCTACCCACTCTGCAGTCCTTGGGCCCATGGCAAGCCCGCTCTCTCGCACTCTCTCTCTGAGTGTGATTAAAGTGGTAAATCAGGGGCAGGTCCTGTGCTGTGTTTACTCGGAGCGCCAGGCAGCTGCAAGCTGTTTGGCCTCCCTCTGTTTCTCCCGCTGTTTAGGCCCATTGCCATGGAGACCGCACCACCGTCACCCAGCGGCTGGAACCATGCCTCGGGCTGTTTTGGTTACATTCACACAGTGAATGTAAAAAAAAGAAAAAAACGTTTTTGTACTATCGCTGCTGCAGTGTCTGCTCAAGTTAGTGTGGTGCAATGAGAGAGAGAGAGAGAAAGAGAGAACATGGTATTCAGAGAGAGCAGGAGAGATGGTGAGACTTAAAAAGAGAGATAGATTGTGGCGGGGGGGGGGGATGTAAGCATTACATCATTGCTGGAGTGGAGTCAGAAGGGAAGGATATGAGTCAGTGGGCTGACTGTGCCTGGCTCTCTCTCTCATTCTCTTTCTGGCTCTCGTCTCTCTCTCTCTCTCTCTCTCTCTCACTGAAGTAGTAGTCAAGCCTCTTAATGCTGAAGTCACTTTAGTTGGGCATGTAGAGATGAATGTATGCACTTATAGTATCATTTAAACAACTTTATAATGTCTCCAACTTACTATGATTATGAAATAGTATGTTTATACTGTGTTAAGGACAGCCGTACATAGATTACATGCAACATGTATTGATTATGAAAAGGCTTGAATTATGTGTACAATCTGATAATGTTCTAAAGTTCTTGAAATTCCCTTCTAAATTGTTCAAAAATGCAATTTATATTACTATCCAAAATCCAGAAACTTCTAGAAAACGTCAGTGACTTTGTATAAAATAGCACTGAATATACCAAAAAAAAAAAAAAAAAAAAAAATATATATATATATATATATATATATATATATATATATATATATATATATATATATATATATATATATATATATATATATATATATATATATATATATATATATATATATATATATATATATATATATATATATATATATATATATATATATATATATATATATATATATATATATATATATATATATATATATATATATATATATATATATATATATTGGGGGTGCTCCGATCACGGTCGGCTGATCGTTATGCGCATCTCGTCAGTAAAGCCGGTTCTCTAATCAGCGGTAAATTCCATCAGGTGCGTGATTTCACATAGAGCAGCTGTTACTACACAGAGCCGTTGTTAACTGAGAAGATGCGCAAATCCACGTTCATTTTCAGCGTTTATTTGCGCATCTTCTCAGTTAACAACGGCTCTGTGTAGTAACAGCTGCTCTATGTGAAATCACGCACCTGAGGGAATTTACCGCTGATTAGAGAACCGGCTTTACTGACGAGATGCGCATTTATGATCGGCCGATCGTGATCTGAGCACCCCTAATATATATATATATATAGAGAGAGAGAGAGAGAGAGAGAGAGAGAGAAAAGCATTGTATATCAATATGCAGAGTAAGGACTTTTTCTAGAATCTAGAATATCTCCTACTTACTATGATTATGAAATATTCTGTTTATACTGGGTTTAGGACAGCCATACAAAGGCTGCATGCAACATGTATTGGTTATGGAAAGGCCTAAATTATGTGTAGAATCCATAATTTTTCTAAAATTCCATTTTAGATTTTAGTGTTCAAAATGCATTGCGAGTCACATTCCAGAATGGAGAATGTGTATTGATATCCACAATAATGACCTTTCTAGAATTGTTTTCCCCTTCTCAATTATGCATAGAATGAATTGATTATCACTGTCCAGAGTTTTTTGTCTTTTTGTATTCTAGAATTTAATATGATTATGCCTGCACTTATGATGAAATATTATGTTCAGGACAGCCTACAAAGGCCGAATGCAACATGTATTGCTTATGCAAAGGCTTGATTATGTGTATAATCTGAAATGTGAAAAAAAAATTAAATTCCTCATAGATTGTATCCAAGACTTTGTTGAATATCACTATACAGAATCGTGAATCGTTTAGAAATATTCAGTATTTTTGTTTGATTATGTATAGACAAGCAGTGAATATTACCATTCAGAATCTTTTAGAATTTATAGTTTTAGAATGTTGTCTTTTTAATTGCATTCTAGAATGCTTTGAATGCCATTTTCTATAATCCACAAACTTCAAGTGTCCTCGAGATTAATCTAGACTTTTCTTTAGATTTTGTAAAATGTAGAACATTGAAAGGTCCCTAGCATAAATTGTAATCTTCAATAATTCTTTAATGTTCTTTTAGATTGCTCTAGAATTTGTTGAATATGTAAAACATTTTAAAATTCTATGAATTTTATGTTCTAGAATGTAGTAAATATGGCTCTTAAAGTGTTTTAGATTTCTACAATGCTTCTAAAAGTGACATTGACTAATTGCATTACATGACTTAATGCTGTTAGTAAATCACTAATAGAAATTTAAAACACTTTAGAGCCATATTTACTGCATTCTAGAACATAAAATTCATAGAATTTGAAAATGTTTTACATTTTCTTACTGCTATTTACGCCATTATTTAATTTCCAAAAAAACATGTCCATTTTGTGCTTACATGTCTGCGAGAGATGCTGATTTGACCTCCTCTTGATATATTGCGTTTTACACTCACATCAGTGCTTTTATGGGATTGCAGTCTCATCTCAATTTGCCCTGTTTAGTAAATCTTGTTCTAAATCTTCAATATTCTCCTTTACATTCTGTTCTAGAATGTCTGTGTAAAAACCTACTAGATTTATTCCTTGCAATATTATACTCTGTAATACATTCTCAGTTATTTTTTACTTAGATTCTGTTCTAGAATTCAGTGAATATGTTACCATGAATCAGTCTAATCTTCTTCAATTCTTCAAGAATTTTTATTTTAGATTTGATCATTTTACAAGCGCATATGATTCTCTAAGGGCCATTTATTAAACACAAACTGAATGAATTTCTGAGTAAATCATTCTCAAAACCATTCTTGCATAAATGGATGCATTGAGCTATATGTGACAATTTACATACAGTGACAGTCCTTTCACAATGATTTAAACAGACTTCTGCTTGTGTTTCCTGAATAAAGCTGCCTATTCTGTACTAGAAAGCATTATGTATTGTTTGTAAATGCTTGAAAAAGTCACAGTGAGATTACCCTGTGATGCTATAACCCTATACGCTAGGAGAGGATAGAGTAACATCTGAAACTCTCCAAGACTTAAGGCTCTCTAGGAAGGTCAGTGAGGTTGGGTTTGGTGTCTTTTAGCTCAGAAAGAATGATAGTGGAGGATCCTGCTGAAATCGAGAGAGAAAAAGAAAAGATGGCAAGGAATAGAAAGGGAGGAGTGATGTCATGTTGGAACAAGGAGAAAGTGTGCGTAATGTGAGAGGAGAGGGTCAGGATTGCACTGTGTGTGTGTGTGTGTGTGTGTGTGTACATATGCCCACCCCTCACCCTCCGGGGGTCTTATTATCCCCTCTGAAATGACAGCCTGTCATTAATACAAAATATACACTAGACCATACAAACACATTAACACACACAGACAGTCATGCACTTACACCCACATGAGCAGTAATTCTGGGTGTATGGAAAGTTTTTGTCTTATGATATTTTGCCCTTTCATAACAAGTTTATTCTTTATTCTCTGTTGACACTTTTTATTTCTTACTCGCTGAGGAGCAAGTGAGCGAGTTTGACAGGGAACCTGTACAGCGTCTAAAGCGTCTTTCTTCCCGTTGGCCAGATTGAGCTCTTAATTAGGACCGTTTCCTGCTCGCTGAGATTTAATGTGCAGCAGGACTGGCCCGTAGAGAGTTGCCCCGCTCTCTGTTTCTCTGTTTCCCACTCTCTTTTCCTTCACCTCAGTGGTAACAGGCCAAGACTTTCTTCAACCTGTGTTGGCTGAATGGTGGTTCAGAGCTGAGCTGTGGCTGTTCTCCATGCAAAAATATAAAACTTTTTTTATAATCAAAAATGTCCTTTATATTTAATTTACACTAGAAAACAAAAGGAGACCGGCTCAGGCTGCCTCTGTATATGCATACAGTACTTCCCTACTATAAAGTAGAAAAACATTATATGAAAAGAGTAGATGTCCAAGTTCATAGTATTCATAAAACTATGTCTGGATTACATTCATACTGCACACATTTATACTTTAATAAAATAGTCGCAAAGTACTTAAATTCAAAAGTCTACTCAGAGTTTGCGATTTTGGATGCAGTTTCAGTCTTTACTGGCAGTTGATGAGTGCAGGTTTTGCGTTATTAGCGGAATGCTAATGTTGTTAGCTTTTTACTTTTTTTGCTAAATGTGTTAATCAAAGCAATAGTTCACTGCAAAATTAATCTTTTGTAAACTTATACTCACCTTCATACCATTTTCACATACTGTCTTTTGTGGAACGCAAAAAGAGTCTTTTTACTTGATATCATAAGTGAATGAGATTAGGGCTTTCAAGCTCTAAATATAACATAAAGTCCAATAAAAGTAGCTTGTATACACCATTTCAAGTATTAAGAAGCTACACATATTTTTACACAGGTTTTTGCGAAACCTGTTGTGACATTTTAACACTGCATACTTGAATAAATGTAATTGAGATTTGACAGCTCAGAGGAATATTTATAGAAAACCATTTCAATTTGGGACCGTTTCTCACACAAATGTCTCAAATGGCAACTTTTTATACAAATATTAGGAAATAAAAATGTATAGTAGTTTATTGTTGGTTTTTGTCGATTTTGGTGCTTGACTGCCTCACTTTCATTTATGGAAAAGAGTAGTTTTCACAATAAAGTGAGTTTTATTTAGGGGTGAACTATTCCTTTAAAATATGAGCCAAATCTCAGCTGGGTGTGTATATGTGTGTGTGTTTCAGAGATGTGAGTTTGCTAAGCATGTGATGGATTGGAGTGTTAGACACAAATGACAATATGTCAGAATGTTAATGACCGTATGTGCTTATGTGTGTGTATGCGTACACAGTAATCATGCAGTGTAAATGCTGCTATTTAGGCCAGATAAATACAGGTATTTGTTCAGGTGGGGACCCCCTCCTTTCCCTTTCAGCTGTCCGTCAGCTCTCCAATCAGACTGAAATAATGCTTGTCATCCAAGGCTAAAGGTTATTCAGACAAGCTGCGTTTCTCCACACTGTGTGATAGTCCAAGTCTATAGGTGATATAATGAAGTTAGTGAGTGCTATATTTGACACAATCTGCCTATATATCAGTGCGGTTAGGGGAAGTGATAGCTTTGTGCCAACCCGGAGAGGAAGTTAAAGCAGTTAGTGTGTAGAAACTACTTATTGTGTGCCACACTTGAGGTTATTTTAAGTGCATTACCTGTATGAGAGAATGGCTTATAGATGTTGACTGTATTATGCTATTAAACTCTCACATATGATAGCAGACTTCACTAACTATGAGAGAGATTTGTACCGAGCTGTTGTCAAATTCATCTCGCCATCTTTTTTTTGTATTCATCCACACCCACGCTTTTATTGAAGAATGCAGGGTTTGATCAGCCTTAAGACAAGAGCCAGTAAACCTCCATTGAGAGCTTCTAGCTGAATGTCTCTTGCTGGGAAAGCCATTCTGTCTATCAGTGCATGCCTGAGTACTTCTAAAAGGGATAGTTCACCCAAAAATTTCAATTCTGTTATAAGGGTCAATGACATGATGCTATTGATAAAAAAAAAAAAATGTTTTAAAATATCAGATTAATAAATATAAGCCCCCTTTATGTATAAACGAAGTTGCTGATAATTATAAATTGATAATTCATAGTGTTTGTGAAAAAAACAATTGTTTTGTCTTTACGGTGTAAATAATTTTTTTTGTTTTTTATTTAATGATGACACCAAATGACATTTTTTGAGCCATTTTAGAGATGTTTTTAGGATGTAAACGTTTCTTGAAAATTGCATGTGAATACAAAGAGTATATTTCTTAGAACTTGGCATATGTTATTTTGATCACACTTTATTTTAAGGTCCAGTTCTTGCTATTAACAAACCATTAACTACGACTTTTGCCTCAATAAACTCCTAATTTGCTGCTTATCAATAGTTAGTAAGGTAATTGTTAAGTTTAGATATTAGGTAAGTTTAGGGATGTAGAATATGGTTATGCAGAATATGTGCTAATAAACAGCCAATATGTTAATAATAGTCATGCTACTAAGCAACTACAGTAGTTAATGGTGAGAATTTGTTCTTATACTAAAGTGATACTATTATTTTTTAACTATTTTTTATTTTTTTAAATATTTTGTATATATATATTCTGCTTAAATAGCTCCTAAACTTACAACATGAGGATGAGTAATGCTTACAGATTTGTCATTTTTCTATGAACTATACCTTAAATTAAGACCGAATGAGGCACTGAAAATTCTTAGGAACTATTAAAAACTGAATTCGCCGCCTGTCTGGTACAATTTCCTAGTAAAGACAAATGGGTTTTTCTGATGTCATTTTTCTTCTGAACTTTCATCTGAATAACCAGTTAATCTCACTTGTCCTTCATTTTTTTTCTCTCTCTTTTGGTTCTCTTTCTTAGGCCAGTGCCTGGTTCCCTTTCCTCGTTGTTGCACCTGAGGAACAGACAGCGACAGCCACTGCCGGCCTCCATGCCTGGCACGTTACCTGACCCGACTATGCAAGGATCGTCTGCTGTTCTGATGCCTGTGAGATCATAAATAAACACACACAATGCATTTACACTTCCCAGTCATGGTTTCCTGATGCCTCTGACAACCGAAACGCATTAATACGCACACAAACTCATCTTTCATAGACCATTCTCATGCTTTTCTCAGTGGTCTGCTTTAAATTAATGCCTTTTCCAGTGCTGTGACCCATATCAGTGGCTGCATTATCAGGAAGCCCATCAGCAGAGGTGTAATTTTCTATCAGTACTCAATCTGGTTTAATTCTATTTCAGATATGTCACTAGGAACCTGAATGCAGGTTGAGGAAGGTGTGTGTGTGTGTGTGTGTGTTTGAGGGTTCTAATGACATGACACATGTTCTCATTGTAACATAAGCCAGTCCATGTTGGCTATGGAGGTAAAAGCACAGAGTTGATTAAATTAAACTAGGAGTTTTTTTCAATCTCGATTGACATCCCAGGAAAGGGGTGCTGGGTGGGGTGATATTTTTAAACCAAATATTCCTCCAATAATTACAGCGGCTGCTGCGCTTTCACCCTGCTATAGGTCATCAGGGGTTTGAAAGGGGGGTCGGAGGGAGAGCTTGGGTTTTAGTAACAGGACCCCCAGTCTCTCTCAATGTCACACACACACACGCCTTGAAAGTACAATTTTACAGTTTCTCTCACCTTAAACTGAGCGTAAATCACCAGAGCGCGTTTTGTATGAGTGCAAACATCTAAAACCTCCATTTCAGTCTTCGTGCGCAATTAATTGAGACTTTCTGAATTAAGACATTCTGTCTTTCCTACAGAACTGAACTTTGGTTTAGTTTATGGTCTTGTTAATAGTCCTATTTTAAGCTTCACACTTCTGCAGTATTCAGCTTCCTCTCTTAGCTTGTCTTTGAATGCTGCTTTTCCCGCAGAATTGTGGAATATGCATAGATAAACATATACACGCACACACACATTCACACACGTTAGGTTTCCATAGACTTCTATTACTTTTATAGTGACCAAACGATCATTTCTATCCTCTAACCCTAAAACTCTAAACCTACCCCTTACAGAAAAACTGTTTGCATTGTTACACTTTCAGATAAACATCATTTACTATTTAATTTTTTTTTTCTCTAATGGGGAACGCAGGCAAGTCCCCTAAATGTAAAAAATTTCAGGTTTTACTATCCTTGTTGGGACATTTGGTCATTGGACATTACACACACACAAACACACACATACATATTTACTTATCTAAATAGCACTTTCTAAGACTAACTTATATAATATAAAATATAATATATATATATATATATATATATATATATATATATATATATATATATATATATATTTTTTTTTTTTTTTTTTTTTTAAATACTACAGCATGATCCTAAACCTAAAATAACATATAAATGTTATATTAATGTAAATAATAATAACAAAATAAAAATACAATTTAATACATTATTTTTAATTAAAAACATTTAGATTAGAAATACTTAAATCTTAACGAATTAATAATTCACCTTCACCTTCCTTTCACCTTCACCTTCACCTTCCTTCAATTGTGATGTTTCTAAATAAAATATATTACAATATTATATAATGCGTATATATATAAGATATAATTTATGAATAAATAAAAACGTATTAATAAATTTGGATATAATAAAAACCTACCATTATAAAGTTTTTAGATTATGAATAAATATTTAATTATTGATAATTTTGGTGTTTATAAAATAAAGAAAATACATGTAAAAACCTTATTACCACCTTTTTTTTTACCACATTTAATAAACATTTAATAAACTTAATTAACTTCATGACATTGTTTAGCAAGTTCATCTCTAAAGTAAAGCTAATTACCTTAATCACATAATCACATTATTATTATTATTATTATTATCCATATGTTAATATATTTCAATTCATATTATTTATAAAAAGTTAAAGTATGTTTCTGAAACATATTTTACATATGAAAACATTAAATATAAAATGTATGTATTTTGCCTCTAGAGAAGGTAATCATTTACCTAATTAGAAGTTAGCTTTAACTAATTCTCATGTTTTTCTGCTATTTTGTCAGCAAATGTTTGGGACATACGCTCACATTTGCACTGTAGCTTGCTTGTTAACTTTTATTCAAGATGTTTGAAGCATTAATGTGTTTGATTGTGAAATAATTTGTTCACATTTGTGGGTACAGCTGGAGAGGCAAATGTCTATGGGCTCCAACATGATGGGCATGCAAGGCCCCGCCCACAACAGCTCATGCTCCTCCCCTCATGTTCCATCCATGCACTCAGAGGCAAAGCTGGTGAGTCAGTCTCACACACACTTGCATATTTTCCTTCTTGCCTATCCTGTATGATCTGATTTGACTTCATTTTTATCTTCTGTTATTGTTACAGAACTAGTCACCCGTGTAAGATACAACACTTGCACGTATAAGCACACAAAAAAAGACTTTTCCCTCTCTCTTTTTCTGTCGCTCAAATGCATATGCACACACACACATAAATACAAACTTACGTCTTGCTCTTTTTTACTACAATGTATGCCAGCTTGTCTGATGTACAGTATATCTCGATGCCCTGAATATACACTTTTGCCTCTGCTGCTTGTTAGCACAAGTTCAGCATGATGGTGATCTCATCAGAAACAAAGCAGCCAGTCAGAGCTCTCAGAGACAGAGACAATGAGAGAAAGACGAAGAGAAAGAAACAGACTGGTGGAGAAAGCGGGAAGGAGGGTCTAGTAGCAATGGAAAGAAAAGAAATGTTTTTTTTTACCACATTTCATCAATATGTACCGATGACAAACTGATTTATAGCTCTTTAGATGTCATGAGAATGTACTAAACTTACCCCACACACACATCTGTTAGTGGATTTGACTGCTAAAAAAATCAAAACATTGAAAATAATGCACAATTTAGAAAATTCTGTCATTATTTACATACATTTATGCCATTACAATCCCTTTATTTATTTTCTGTGACACAAAATGAGAAATGTACAGAATGTTCTGGCTGCTTTTTCCATACAGTGACAGTAATAATTATGAGAGCTCAAACAACGTCAAAAAAGTGACTTTTTTATTTATAAAATAAAAATAAAATAAAGTGAAATTTATGTAAAAAAGAAAAATAGATATCAAAATATAGCATAAAACTATACATGTACAGTACATAAGTGATAACAAAAAAAGAGAAAAGAATCAAAGGAAGAAAAAATAAAGAAGAAATTATTTTGAGAAAAAGTTGACAGGGAACTCTGGGAATGTGCTGTAAATTTATAGATCACGGTAAATTTATAGATCACTTGTTCTTTTTAACTTCCAAAAACTGTGAGTTTAGCAGTATTTTACTGCTGTTAAATTACATGAAATGTCTCATTAGATCTACTATACTTTTTCATCAAATATAGAACTGACCAATAACCATTTTTACAGTGCTTTACCATGAAAATAATTATTGTTATTTACAGTGTGTAAAACCAATGCGTTCAATCAAGATGCACAAAGTCAAGGGCAAACAAACATTGCTTTGTGTTTTGAAAAGTCTAAAATGTAAAACCTTATTTGCTGAAAGTAACCCAAAAGGCTATTTAATGCTTTAATTTTCATTCAAATATGACTCGCCAAGGCTTTTTTTTTATCATCACTATTCAAGCATGACATCCCTTATTCTCATGTATGGAAATAGCATGAGACAATAACATTTGTTCCACAATGAAAATCCTACAGGTTTTGAATCACATAATGATGCGTAAATGATGACAGAGTTTATGTTTTTGTGTGAACTCTTCCAGGACCGTTACATCTGTCTGCCAGGATTTGTACAGTTACCGAAGATCCCATTGATGTGTGTGGCTGCTCACACGTTTTAGTTGAGTTTCATAGCGGTTGCAAGAGGATCAGGGAGACAGATTTGGTAATTAGATTAAAATCCACTTATTATACCATGTGATAATCCGGTATTTGTGGATTCGGAATTGGACTCAGGAGGGAGTTAATTATTTTGCTCTGGGAAAAAGGGGAATGCAAACATTTCGAGAAAGGAAGAGACTGAAAAACAATGCAAGAACAAGATAAAAGACAGAAAGAGAGAGAAAGTGTCTGTACGTCAAAGCATGAGTGATGGCTCTGATGGCGGAAAGAGCGTTCGAAGAGCACTTAACTCTCTCTCCGTCTCTCCGTCCCGCA